>NW_025052845.1:0-11481 GCF_019279795.1 Protopterus annectens | reverse complement strand
CATCAAAACCGGCCATACTTAGTTACTGACTGGTTCCCTCTTCTACTTCCAAAGAATCCCAATTGATTCATAGGCTGGTACTAGGCTATCAGCCCTAAGACCTATGCAGGCCTAGCCATAACAATTCCCTGGATATTTCTTCCCACAATATTTACTTCTCTGGACCCCTGTCTAGCAGGACGACCGATACATGATCTCCTTCCGAGAACGAATTTCTATCTCCCATCCAATCATCAAGGATCCTTTTGAAGAGGGCCAATGAGGCACTCTGCCTGACATGTATGGGCAGTCTATTCCAGAGTATGGGGGAGTCTCTGGGTCAGGAACCTATCCCTCCAGCATGTTTTGTTCATTGTGATGACAACGTTTAGATCCGTGGAGAGTGTGGCTCTGAGGGATTGGGATTTCTTTAAGTGGAGCATGTCCAACAGCTCAGGGTTTGACATAGATTGTATGCTAAGCAGAGATCGCCTCTGAGTAGACGATATGCCACAGAGTATAGCTGGAGTTTTTTTTAGACGGTCAGCATATGGCATCTGCTTTAGGCCTGTGATTCTTTTAGTGAGGTATTTCTGTGGCCTTTCCAGCTGTTGCAGATGTCTTCGGAGATACATACCAAATGGGGCATTATACTCTACAATGGGTCTAATGAGGGATGAGTACAGTGGGACAATGACCTCCTTTCTTCTGGATGAAAAGGCCTTAGTGATGAGGTGTGCCACACAGAAGGATTTCCTGACTGTTGATGTGGTTATCGAAAGTGAGACCACTGTCCACCTGTATCCCTAAGTCTCTCATCACACTTTCGATGTTTAGTGTCCTGCCACCTATGTGGTAATTCATGGGTACATGTTTTTTTCCAAAGGGGATAACTATACATTTCTTTGCATTAAGCTTGAGCCCGTGGCTCTGGCACCAGGCATCTGTTTCTGTAAGGCCCTTTTGTAGAATATTCACATCATTTGGGGATTCAATAATGGCTCCCAGTTTGCAGTCATATGCAAACGTTGTTAGCCACAGTCCCTTAGTCTTGGCCTGTACTTCAGAGAAGTAGATGCTAAACACGAGTGGTCCCAGGACTGAACCCTGAGGTACTCCACTTGTCTGGAGCTGGATTTGGAGTCAGCTACTTTTACAGTCTGGGTTCTGTCAGTAAGCCAGTTGGCAACCCATCAAGTGACGTAGGGATTTATGCCCAGCTTAAAAGTTGATCTATGACTCCAGAGTGGGGGATGGTGTCGAAGGCCTTGGCGAGGTCCAGATAGGCTGTGGTGGACCGCCTTACCCTCATCCACAGCATTGGAGACCGATTCAAAGAAGTCAATCAGATTCAGGAGACAAGATCAGCCCTTCACAAACCCAAACTGGGTGGGGTCCAGTGTTTGAAGGTTGCCAATGTCTTTGTTTACAAGTTCCATGATCATGCGTTCCATGCCCTTGCAGATCAGGCTTGTCAGACTGATGGGACGGCAGTGCCCAGGATAAAAGGCGGATCCCCCCTTGTGGAGTGTGTTAACTGTAGCTGTGTGCCACTCAGCGGGCATGAAGCCTGAGTTGAGGCTATGATTAAACATGACACTTAGGTGAGGTGCCAGTTCATTTTATAGTTCATATAGTACACAGCCTGGGATGTCATCTGGTCCCATGGATGCTGTATTCTCAGGTTTGGAGAGTGCGGTTTCTACCTGTGTGGCCGTGATTACCGGAATTTGGCAATCTTTTGGTACTGAGATGGGCCTTTTAGAGGGTGAGGGGGGGGGGTGAAGTTGACACTAAATCGATCTGCCAGGATATTGGCAATATCCTTGGGATCAGTATATTTAATGCCATTCTGTTGTAGCTCAGAGCACATCTGTGCATTGCCATTTAGATTCTTGACATAACTATAGAATGCCTTGTGGTTGTCTTTGGAATCTTTGGCAATTTTATTTTCGTAACTAGCTTTTGAGGATTTTATGAGGGATCTCAGCTTCTTACTTGAGGCTGGTGAGGGAGTTTTTTGCATCCTGGGATTTTCCTCTTTTCTGCAACAGTTTCTTCCTTCTGTTGTATAGTTTGTTTATAGAGGGGACCACCAGATTGGCTTCCTTTTTTTTTTTTTTTTTTTTTTTGGAGGAAAAGCATCTTGGTTCTATTTGGGATGGAACAATTCATGCACGAGTGGATGTGCTCATACAGTGCCTTAGTGTAGGATTCTGCAGATCAACTTTCAGATCCCGTCTGCATGGGTGTCGTGAAGTTTGTCACTTCTGACTTCAGTAGCATGAAGTTGGCTTTGGAGAAGTTTTTTAAGGAGGTTTCCTTACGGGGGGGTGGGGTCGGGATGTGGATGTCAAGGGTGATTTGCTTATGGTCAGACCTGACCAATGAGGGGGTGACCACTGGTGTGGAGCATCTATCTCCCATGTTGGCAATGACCAGGTCTAGGATACTGGAGCCCCTGGTGGGACAATGGATTAGTTGATTCAGGGCGTTGGAATTTATGAATTCCAAGAACCGTTGGGAAAAGGAGTTGGTACCAGAGTAGTTTTCCCAGTTAATGGCAGGGTAGTTGAAATCACCCAGTATTAGGGTGGTTGGTTGTATCTTAATATTTTCCAGTATGTTTAGAAAGGTGTAGTGAGAATCTTGGGGCATGGTGGGGATGGCTGTATTACCTGCACCCAAATGGCTCACTTATCCCATGGAAGTAGGAACTGGGCATTTCCAAGCTAGGCCAGATCTGCATGGACCATTCCTGCCCCGGAAACCCTACTGGTCTCATCCTCCAACAACCCCCCCTCCCCGCTAGTAAGAGCCATTTGGTAGGGAACAACCCAGCTGGCAGCCCTGTGGTGAGGCCTACCCTTGCTTCCTTTAAACTGCTTGCAGACTCACTATAGCTTCCTGGCTGAGGAGAGGAGGTGTGTGCACACATTATGGAGGTTCCTGCCCAATGGCGCTTGAGCGAAGAAGTGTCTCCAGTGCCACAAGTCTAACAGCCCCCCCCTGCCCCCGTACAAAGGAGTTGGTATCAGCCACACAAGGTAATCCTTTCCCACCAAGTAACTCAAGACACCCATGCCACAGTTCGAACAAAAGTCAGCTGCGTCACAGATGGGGTTTCATCCCTCTACACCACAAGGTAGGGTGACTAGTCCACATTTTACAAAACAAAACTTAAGAAACCTTTCATTACTTCAGAAAGGTACTTCCTGTGCTTAATTAGTCTTATCAGACCATGAGATTCAAGGTTAAATGTTACATGGAATGTTAATAAAAGTTCATTGATAAAGTGAAAGTACAACAAATAAAGAATTACATGCTACAATAATGGGAAAGTAAGGGTGCTTACTTGAGACAAGCAGACCTCAACAGCTGCTGATCAATACTTTGTGGAAAGTGGGGGTTACAACTCAATGTCACCTGTTCTTTAAGGGTTTCATAATCACGAATTGCCTAAAGTTTTATTAAATAGTGTACACTAAATATACAATTGGAAATGTAAGGCACTGCTCGTATTTAATTAAAATCTTATTTATCACAGCAGAACAAGTACAATTGTTTCAAACATACAGGTTAGATATTACATACTGTGATTGTAGCACACTCCCAGTTATACAATTCTAGTGTACAAAATGACCAACGAATGATCGACCAAATACGTCCAATAGTCACCCTGATGACAACACAAACACTGAAAACCAGTAGACTGAAAAAAGAATCAAATTTCCTTTTCCCATCTACAAATCATAACTCCACTAAACACTTAGAACAAATCTGTCTTAACAATGGTAGTCTTATGGAAATGGTTAGGGTTAGTATGCACTACTGATTTTTTTTGTCCTCCTACTCCACCTTAGTAATGTGTGCCAACCCTACCATACAGCTTACCTTACCTTAGAAAAACTATTTCTGTAACACAACCACTACACAAGACAATTTGGACACACACACACACACACACACACACACACACACACACACACACACACACACACACACATAACCTCCTCTAACCCTAACCACCCCACATTCCCACTCCAGCTACATTGCCACTTAGCTTTGTTGACAAAACAGACAAACTGACTAAGCCAGCAAATTGCTCCATCTGCTGACTGCACAAACTTTCCTACATCACACTTTGTCGAGCAAAAAAGATTTGACAAAACACAGTGCACACTATATATGTATATACCTACAGATATAAACACACGCACACATGCACGCACATACTGGTTCCACTAAATAAATCAAAGCATTCATACAGGGTAACTGAAATGCAAGCAGGCTCCTCAGAATTCCATACGCCAGGAATAATAAAAAATCTGGTATACAAAAAGCACGTAAAGCAAGTAGAATAAAAACGAACGTTCTTTTAATGGATACAGTTAGCGCTTTCACCTCCTCGGCTTCATCAGACTGTGTTCAAACCATCCAGGACAGTCATATATATACCACATCCAATTAAAACTATAATTACTTAATTACATTCAATTAAAAACACACTAGACTTGTTTAATAAGTCAAGCACAAATACACATGTATAAACTTGTGTGTTCTATAAAAAACTAAAATATTCTCCAAAAGGTGTGTACTAAAAAACGTGCACTAACACATATATCCACTCAAATCTATAAAAAATACATATGTATAGTAGTGGATAGAGAAAAACCTAACACAAGCATGGTCCTCTAATAAGAGCACGCAAATATGACTGTACAACCTTTAGACTAATGCGAACATTGATATCCTAATCTATACATAAAAACAAGAAATAAACACTCTTAGTAAATATAAACATATAGCTGAAATAGGAACTATCACATCTAATCCTCCTGCCATTCGGAAACTCAGACTGAACTCTATACCTCTCTATTTTCCTTTTATTTTTAGTCTCCTTTTCTAAATAAATGCCTAACAGGTAACGTAAACAGGGCAAAAACAAACATTTTGAGATAAGCCAGTGACTGGTGTACTTTACGTAGGATAAAGCAATTGGAAAGCTGTTAAATGAGACAATATAAAAAGTCCTTCACTTCATTAACAGAAATGGGTGAAAGCTCTTTAAAAAGATGTTTTGGTAAGCCCAAGTTGAGGCCCCTGGGCTCTCTATACAGAGACAGACACTTTTACATCTCTATCTAAATACATCTACATCCACTTATGCCGTGCTGATTAGGTCAATAAAAAGGCCAAATCATGCATGTCCATACCTAGTGGGGTTTGGCTTTATTGGCCTTAAGGTAATCATTAAGAATTAAGCAAAAAAAAAAAAAAAGTCATGAATCTCCCTCAACCTTCCCTCAGGAAATACCATCAAATATAACTCACCCTACTATCACTAGGGAACAGGTCCTTAGTTCTGTCTAAGGACACGAACACTGCATCAGTGGGCCCAGACAATATCCCAGGAAGCCTTCTAAATAGCATGAAATGTGACCTATCAGGTTCTCTGGAATTGCTATACAACTGTAGTCGCCAAACAGGCTTTGCATCTCATGAATGGAGAACAGCAACAGTCATTCCCTCTGCACAATGATGGACCATCTACAGACCCTGAAAACTATAGGCCCACAAGTCTCACTAGTCTCGTATCCGAAGTCATGGAAAGAATTATCATGAAAATGATCAGTAATGGCATAAGATACCATCAGACACTGGCCCCAACCCAATTTGTTTTTATCGAATGCAGGCAATGCCTACTTAACTTGGTGGACTACTTTGAGAAGGTTATTAAAGCAATGGATGAGGTCAAAATAGTATACGCTGCCTACCTTGACCTGATCAAGGTATGTGATGCAATACTCCACTCTGGCATTGTTGACAACCTCAGGTGGTTAGGTACAGACCCTTATGTCACCCGGTGGACAGCCAGCTGGTTCACAGATAGGACCCAGGAAGCTAGAAATGGGAAGTCCACTTCTACAAAGAGGCCAGTCACAAGCGGAGTCCCTCAGGAATCGTTCTTGGGACTGCTCCTTTTTGGCATTTACTTCTCTAAATTCAAAGCCAAAGTCAGTGACCTATGGCTGACTAAAATTTGCAGATTGTAAATTAAGAGCAGTCATTCGAACCCCCCCACCCAAATGTTCTCTAGGAAGGGATGACACAGACAACCAACTGGTGTCAGAGCCATAGACTACAACTAAATGCCAAGAAATGCATAATAGTATCCTTTGGGAAGTCACCCACTCCTAGTAACTATCATAATGACAGCATACTCTTAAGAGTTGACCCAGTACTTGGAGACACACAGACAGTAATCTAGCCTTTGACAACCACACGACTACAGTAGTGAGGAAATCTATGTTGTGCAACTTATAAACAAAGGTTTGGCATCTAGGCTCAAGGAAGTCATTATTCCACTGTATTTAGTATTCATCAGACCTATCATTGAGTAAAATGCCCCTTTGGTATGTACCAAACTAGGCATATCCAACAACTGGAACATCCACAGAGATTCCCCCTAAAAGAATAAGTAACATGTCCTACATAGACTGCCTCGGGGCCTTATGCCTGTTGAGGGGAGATTAATGCCTGCCATAAGGCATTGTCAAACCCCACTCTGAATGACCTCCTGCATATCCACAAAATGAACAGCACCACAATTACCCATTCTAAAGACAAACTCTGCCTATGATATAACAGGACCTGTTCATAGACAAGTATGTATCCCAGAGACTAGCCCTTTTCTGGAACAGGCTCCCCCATCCATGTGAAGCACAGTTCCTCTCAAACCCAATTCAAGTGCAACTTGGAAAACTGGACAGGGAACAGGAAATTCATTCCTGGTTTGGCACCCATGTCTTTAATGGACACAGGCAGCCTGTAAATAGTTCTTCGCCCAAGCCCCTGCTTACACTTATCAAGAGTACCAGAACTTGTCCGATTTGGGTTGCATGGCTAGGATTAAAAAAAAGGCCCTTGTGGTCATTAGCCAAGTAAAACACCTATGAACATGATTTCCTACACAAATCCACACCTCCATACCCACCCATCCACAATATAGGTATGAATGCACAGAGCCTCACGGTACAGCCTGTGGCATTGCAATCATTCTTGGCGGTGAGTGGGAATACCTGTTCCTGGTGCATTTCCACAATATCTGGGACTGGAAGATGAAGGCACTGAGGGATGTACATGTGGTAACATGACCTCATAACTACTCTAACGTCAAATTCTTAAAGTCTGATGGGGAAGGAGTATCACAAAACTTCCTACTCATGACTCAAACCAGAGGTTGCAATGCTTTAGAATAGGATCATACAAGCTAGCCATTACAAAATGGCAAGTAACCACCGTCTCCAAAAGCCACGTAATGGTGATGAGTGGGGTGACAGTATAACTGTGTACAGTCACTGCATGCTGCAGCAAAAATGATACAGGGCTTACAGTTCCTTTGCCACTCTTAGCTCTACAACTCTAATGCTGTTATACTTGTCTATAAGCAAAACTGTTCAACCCCTTCTTTATAAAAAACACTTCTAAATCACAAGAGTACATAGACTAAAAGCAAAGAGCTGCTCAGAAAGCTAGTCAGACTAGTATCATGCAGCAAATTTGTTAGTAACCCCTGCAAAGTCAGTAAATGTATAACCAGTCCACTTTCACTGGGCTAAAGTCCACATATTACCTTAATCTTGTAGTCATCTCCTCCAGAAACAAATAGGGGCTGTTGCTTGTGGAAGTCTATGCCACGAACTGGTCCTGTAGGGAAAAGATGCAAAGACAGATTGAATGCAGTTAATTGCTACTTTAACTCATTACAGCACAGTGCGCAGCCATGCATTTCTGCATTTACCTCCTACTGCGCTTCTAGGGGTCAAACATTGCTTGTTCAGATTTGCATTAATAATTTCAAAACTATGCTACATACAAGGCATCATAATAGAATATTACATTTGTTAGAGGTGCAAGGTGATAACCTCATTTGTTTAAAGGCTCAAGCTACACCCACTGGCAGTTAAAGGCACATACTCAAAAGAGCTCTACTGGAAAGAATGAGTTAAGAAAGACCATTAGCGATCACTGTTTGCATAAAGCTGCATATCACTCCTGAGTAAAAGGAGAGGTTCACAGATTTTTACATAAAAATATGAAAAGCTTATGGATATACAAACATTTCTCACATTCTGCATAGACAGGCCAACTCAGAGAGGGTTCATGCACTTTTTGCAACAGATTTCCAAAACCTATCCCACTCACATATGTGTGCAGAGATTTAACATTGAAATTCCGAATCCGCTTTGGTCCACCATTCAGAATGTCGCCCTGAAATGCTGAATTTGGAGTTTTAAAACAGCAACCAAAAGGAAAATGAATACATAGACATCAGTAGTTCAATGTATTGGACAAAGGAGGAGGAGATGTCAATCACCTCCTGCTACTTACATTAACATATCGTTACACTCTACAGTCAACAGTACGTTAATTCTATTATTTTGCAGGAGGGCTATGCCCCCTTGCGCCCCCCCCCACACCTGCTGCACATTAAATATACCAACTGAGAGATCGCACTACAGTGAGGAAATGGGCTAATTCCCTGTTCCTGACTGAACCGCAATCTGCCTGCACAATGTCAAACCCAAATACTCGAACTACACTACCCGTTCTCTGTAGTGTAGTCTATACATTTTGGTTCGACATTCTGACAACTTGAAAACTGCCATTTGACCACATGCCAGAAGACTGATGCAGTTTCCAAGTTTTGAATGTAAACCGTGCACAGAATAGTAAATATCTAGTAACAAGATTTCCCAGTTTTACACACTTGCACAAAAACATAGATGTGTCAGGCAAAGCTGTACTCTGTGCACACCAGTACATATGATCAGTTACCTCCAGGTGTTCAAAGTTACTGGCTCGAGTCTAACTGACTGCTGAATACATTGCTTCCTTGCTATTAGGTTTATGCTACATAAAGAAGATAAGAAACGTTTGTCTGGGCATGAAGTACATTATTTTTTTTAACTTAAATATTAGAGTGCGTTGGAGAGAGAGATATTTTTATTACTATTATTAAAAATCACTACTCACCCAAGTTGCAGAAACCTCAGTGTGAAAGTGTATAAGAAATGAGGGGTGAAGCCCTCCATAGTTGGGATGCAGAGTGGCTTGTTACCCCACCTCTTAAAAACAAATGCTTGTTTCTAAGTCTGGTAACGGCAACTGCACAGTTGTAATCAAATGGTTACCTATCATTTCATCGAAAGTTCATTTCATCTAAAGTTCATTCCATCGAAAGTTCATTACATCGAAAAGCATTTTAGGTGGGGGGCTTCGCCCTACCCCAATGTGGGGGGCTGTGCCCCCCACAACCCCCTAACTATATATATCAACTCCAGGGTCGCACAACATTGGGGAAGGGGGCAAATGCTTTTCGATGTAATGAACTTTTGATGGAATGCACTTTAGATGAAATGAACTTTCGATGAAATGATAGGTAATCAATTAAATATGTATAGGTGTTATGTGCATCATGTAATAGACATCAGAATGCAAGCAGAGAGAGAGCTGGCTGCACAAACACCTGGACTACCTCCAGGGAGGAAAGGGAAAGTACAGACCAACACTACATATATGCACACATAAGAAAATAGCAATGCATAACTTTACATAATGTACACTCATATACAGACCAACACTGCATACATGTGTAATTAAGAAAACAGCAATACTCACCATCATGTTCATCAAATTTGTCAATAAGAGTGCACATGCGATAATCCCAGAGCTGGACAATACCATTGTGCAAGCTGGTCAAGATCCAGGGACGCTTTGGGTGAAAACTCAGACCTACAAAACGAAATAAAAAAATGTCAATGACAGTCAGTGACGTTCGACAATTATACACCTGCTAAGGAAACTAGTATCCAACCCCCTCCCCCATCATCATCATCAGTTAGCCATTTACTAGCATAAGCAAGCCTTAAGCCACACATAGACACAGCGATTAGCTGGCATCTTCTACTATGCTACTGTGATCATTAAAAAAAAAACGGTATTTACCATTCTGGAATATGCAGACCAGATCTACACACATCCAATAGAAAAAGATGCATCATCTTTCTTGAATATCGTGCATTACAAATACCAATTCAAAAAATGTGACGGGTGCTTCCCATCATATTGGGTGACTGATAAGGTCTGTCGGATGCCTAACACACCACTACTGCTGTGATAAGGTCTGTCGGATGCCTAACACACCACTACTGCTGCGATGACTGTGCTGTGAAACTAACTTCTTCAAACTAAACCCAGCCCCCATTTATTACATCAAAAAACTACTTAAAATACTAAAACCAACTACTTTAACTGCTTATAACCTCCAGCAGATTATCTAAAAATTGCATCTGAAGCCATCTCCTACCTAATAACCATACTTATAAATAGATCCATTATAGAGGCATATGTCCTCACTATTTGGAAAATCTCACACATCCTGCCTCTGCACAAAGGTGGTAGCTCCCGTGAGCTCACCAATTATTGTCCCATTGCCATCCTCTCCCAGTCTAAAATCCTACAAAGAGTAGTGCACTCCCAACTCATAGAATATCTACTTTCTCAAAACCTCCCATCTCATACCAAACATGGTTTCCACCCTGCACATAGCACCACAACAGCCCTACAAACATAATTAATCACCACAGAAACAACTCCAAATTTGTATCAGCCATTTTCCTGAACCTGTCAAAGGCATTCAACATGGTCAGTCACACCAAACTCATTAATGTCCTCTCCTCCCACAACCTCAGCACCACAGCCACAGCATGGTTCCAAAGCTACTTAACAGCTTGTCAACAAACCATTCGCTGGCAAGAGTCCCTCTCTCCCCTACTACCAGTTACCCTAGGGGTACCAGAAGGCTCCATCCTTGGACCCCTTCTTTTCTCTCTATTTACCAATCACCTCCACTCTGCCACTCCCCATGTCAATATCATTCAATATGCTGATGACTCCACTCTGATCTGCTCTGCTTCTATTCTTGATGTCCTTTGCCTAAGAGGAGAAAATTACACAGGCAGTAATACCAGGGATACACTGACTGGGTTATTTCCAAATAACGAGCAGCACCAAACTGGGTGGCATTGCATGGGTGTAACCTTTTCGACTAAATCCTGACAAGTCACCCATTCCAACAAGGAGCAGATGAAAGAATGATTCAAGTTGATACAAATGCTTTTAATAAAGCAATATCAATAGAACAGTAAAATGCAGAAAGTTAAGACATTAAAAAACAAAAGATAAAAAGTGCACTTGTTGAAAAGATATCTAAACTAATACAATCAAAACCATATGTATTATGATTATTATTCTAGAGAAGAAAGTACTCAAAGAACAAAAGAATCATAACCCACAATGTGTGAGGAGTAATCGGTTTAAAAAGTCAAAAGGGTCAAGATCAGTGCAAAATCATGTTGAGGCAACAGGATCACCGCTACAAAATGGGACAGGGAAAAATTAGCACCTTTACACTATGGTCCCTCCAAAAAAATTTTT
>NW_025052844.1:0-10829 GCF_019279795.1 Protopterus annectens | reverse complement strand
ATCTGAATATGTTTATGGTATCATAAAAATAGACAGGAACAACGCCCTCGGGTTGGAGAAGGTAGATACAAGTAGCAGAAGGACATTATGGGAATCCCTCTTAGAAAAACATGAATTTATGTGGCAAATAAAACTAGAGGCAGATAGATTCCCTGGCAAAAATGATTCAATTTCTATCACATGTTTATTGAAATTAAAAGTAGCTAAATTGTAGGTATACTTTATCTGAGTCTGTTGTTGTAAGGTGGAATGATAGTATTTATTTTTCTCTCCTTTCTTCTTTTTTCAGTATAAGTATAATGTGAAATGGTCAGATATAAGTATTTTTTTAATTCCATGAAATTTTAGTGGCAAAGGTCTCATAACCTGCTTTTAAGTGGTGATTGGTGTATATGGTTTACTTAAACACAGTTTGAGTCTTGTAAGATGATTCTGACGAAGACCAGGTGAGAAGAAAGCTTTAATCATCTTTGTTTTCAATAAAATATATTTTCCTATAAGATTACTGCAGTCTTAAATTTGTGTGAATTGTAAGAGAGTCCTTTGCTGTTACATGCTTGTTTCCAAGTTTGTTCTTGGTGGCAGCATTCATTTGGAGTATATTATTTCACAGCTGCGATATGGTCAGACAGTCATATTTATCATGGGTGAACAGCTATCGATCATAGAGATGGAAGCCCTGAAGCAAGATCTCATTCTCTGCATGAAGGAATTTGCATTTCCATCACTTATATTTTTGCAGGCATCATGCTGTGTAACAAAAGAATTACCTATGTACACACAGACACACACACACACACACACACACACACACACACACACACACACACACACACGCACTGTATTAGCTTGGCTGTTGTTAGCAGTTGCCACTTAGTTAATATATATGTTTATGCATACATATACATATATGGGTATGTATATATATATATATATATATATATATATATATATATATATATATATATATATATATATATATACACACACACACACACACACACACACACACACACACACACACATACATATATATGTGTGTGTGTGTCTGTGTGTATATATATATATATATATATATATATATATATATATATATATATATACATGTATATATATATATATATATATATATATATATATATATATATATGTATATAGATAGATAGATAGATATAGATACAGAGATATATATCTATATGGGTCTACTTTGAATGATCAAAATTACAAAACTTCAAAATCTTATGGTCGGGACCATATGATAGAAGTTTTGTAATTTCGAACATTAAAAAAAAGAAAAAAAAAAACAAAAACAAATTAAAACACATATATGCAGGAGGGCAAGCAATATGGATTCACTTTATAATCCTGAAATATCAAATTTCAGAATTTCGAGATCATAAAGCCAAAACCTTACAATTCCGAAACCCCAGAAGCGCAAACTTTAAAATCGAGCATCCTACACTAACCATACACCACACACATACACATACACACACCTTCCCCCCACACACAGACACACAAACCTACACTACATACAAGCAGGGACACAAGCCCGTCTGCACCCCCCACCCCCACCCAATATACTAACTCCAAGGTCACACTACACAGGAAAATACACAAAAACATCACCACACACCTACATCCCCATTGCACACACACATCACAGTCACAACACACACTGACACACACTAAAGCTCTTAACCAACACCCTTAAACATACTTACCTGAACCTCCACCTATACATTCACACACCGCAACACCAGAAGTGCTACTTCAACATCTCTGAACTTCAGGATTTTGAAATTCGTGCTTCTGGGGTTTCGGTGTTTGGAGCATTCAACTTTATAATCTCGGGATTCTGAAATTTGATATTTCAGAATTTCGGGATTATAAAGTCTTCCCATATATATATATATATATATATATATATGTGTGTGTGTGTGTGTGTGTGTGTGTGTGTGTGTGTGTGTGTGTGTGTGTGTGTGTGTGTGTGTGTGTGTCTCTGCGCATATGCATGTGTGTGTGTGTGTGTGTGTGTGTGTGTGTGTGTGTGTGTGTGTGTGTGTGTATGTGTATACACACACATATACGTATATGGGGTTTGTTATATACCATACATCTCTCCAGATTTTCATGGAATGTCCAGATTTTTGTTTCATATTTTTTGTCTATTCCACATAATTTATAGTTTTCATGCAACTCATCGAGGATTGAAATCACTAAATAGTGACATACATTTGTTTCAGACTTCATGTCCTTCATAAAATGGGGTCTATTTTAGAACACCAAATGTTCAAAATTTCAAGTGTTCTAATATCGACCCATTTTCAGCGAACGCTGAAAATATTGAAGAAACAGAAAACCAAATTTTTTCCTAGGGAAAGAATTCTGTTGTCCGTTTCTGTTGCATCGGTATTTTCAGCTCTGTGGTGGAAAGTTACAGGTCGGGTTCAGGTAAGTGTGCGATTGTGTGGACCTGAGGGTTAGGACGGGTTAGGTGAGTTAGGGTTAGGGCGTGGGTCAGGTAAGCGCGCGACTGAGTGGACGTGAGAGTTAGGGCGGGGTAGGTTAGTTATGGTTAGGGTGCGGGTGAGGTGACTGTGCGATAGTGACGGACCTTAGGGTTAGGGTTTGGGTTAAGGTAAGTGGATAGTTAGTGGTGTATGTATAGTTTAGTGTAGGGTTAGGTGTAAGAGTTTAGGTGGTATGTGTGTGGATTGCTGTTTGTTTGGTGTGCTTGTGTTGTGTGTATGTGTTTTGGTACAGCAAATTTTTTCCTTAGGAAAAAAATTGCTGTTCTGAATGTTCGATGTTTTAAATGTTCGATTCATAGGGTTCAGTATTAGAACACTCGAAATTATGAATTTTCGGTGTTCTAATATAGACCCCAGAAAATGTATGCTAACACAAATTCTATTATTCTAGCAACTTTTTGAGTTTATAAGGGCTATATTTAAAATCTGTCCTGTTTTTGGGCCCTTGTTTCCCACCACATTTTTTAGGCTTTGCCCAGATTTTGGCTCTATATTATAAACACAAAAGCTGTAAAAACCAAATACATCTACATCGACACATAATGGTCGATGTACAAAAAGAGCGAAATACGCAATCGGCAAAAATGAAAGCACCAAACGTATTTCGTCAACCAACAGCGCCATGCAGGTAAGCTCAAACTAACTAACTAAAATTAAATTAACACACTTTTGCCCCCTCTGCACCTCCCATGTTGGGGGCTGCGCCCCCACACCCCCCTTTACTTAAATATACCAACTCTGAGACTGCACTACAGTGGGGAAAAGGATATATTCCCTCACCTCCATGATTGCCCTGCTGGCCAAGTAAATATGTTCAGCATTTTCATTTTCACCGATTACGTATTTCGCTCTTTTTGTACATCGACCTTTATGTGTCGATGTACTTGTAATCACTATTTTAGGCTTTCTTGTTTATAATATAGACCCCAGATTTCTTGTGCTGAGAGGTTGAGAGGTATGTGTCTGTATTTATGAAGTGGAGTCTCTTTAATGTTATATTGATTAATTGATTGATTAATTAACTTTTAGTGGTATATAAGGGAGTGGTTTTGTATCATTATTTTGTACTCGTTGAAGGCTGTGGTAGCCGAGGCGCTAAGTCTTGTTTTAAGAATAAATCTTTTCTATGTGGAATCCTTGTTGTTTTTTCATCATTATCGGTCTTTTTAGACCTTTTTGTTGGTTGTTTGGTATTCTGGTTCGTTATGGATTCCATGTTAGAACTCCCTAGAGTTTTTCATGATGACTCCAGTTCTGCTCTTATTGGTACTGTTACCCCTCCGGTTCCTGGCTGTTTGGGAATTCAAGGTGCATCGGGTATTTCTGTGCAAAAGACTTTGGACCAATTTTTGGTGTCGGGTGCATCTGGTGCACCTATTGTGACTTCTTCGACTGTTTTTGGATTTAATGGATCAGCGAATGCTGCTTTTGTTACTTCACCCTCTGTAACAGCTGTTCCATCGGTTTCATCTGCTGCTGTGGTTACTACTGTTTTACCTGTTGCTTCTGGTACAACAGGGGACGGGAATAGTTTTAGACCAGCTCATGGCAATTTCTGCTTTATGGAAGAGAGAGAACAGAAATTTCTGAATCCCTTTGGGGATTTGGGAAGCTCCGTATCAGGTATGTTTCCTAAGAAAACTCAAGATGCTGTGAATGAGTTTGAAAAGCTTATTTTTCGTGAAACGCGATGTCACTTTAACCTGTTGGGCTTAAATAGATATACTGAACTTGACATTGCCCCTAGGGGGCTTAGAGCATTTAAGAATCCAGCAACACCATTTGATCCTACGGATCCTGTTGATAATGTATTTAAAGATAGATGGATTGCTGCAGCTCATTCCTGTGCTATGAAATGGGTGAATATATTGATAGAGAGAGAGCGCTTGCTTCAAAATAAATTACAAAGTAAGCTTCAAGAAATGCATATAGATTTACTTGCCGACATAGGTGAACAAAAGGTTGGTGACATCTTTAAGAACTTGAAAGAGAAATTAAATAAATTTGAAAATGAACAGGTAGATTTTAAATTTACTAAAATTAAGAGAGACATTCGGGACTACAATAATGGGCGGGCTTTTTTGTGGAACACTAATTTACGTTCTACATCAATGAGAAAGAACAATAAACGAAACAAGAAACAGCTGTCTGTCTCTTTTGCTTCCTCTGAAGGAGGAGGTTTCACTATTGATTCTGAAGGAGAGCTTGCGGAATTTCCACCATTACCGGAGGCTCAAAATCCACAGGCTCATAAACAGTGCTTTCAAACCCGTGCAGAGAGTAACCAACGAGGCAGTAAGAAAAAAGGAATTAATAGCTTCTCTCCACCGGGTGAAGTACAATTTAAACAAACTTCCAAACGTACAAGATGGAACTAATATTTGCTTTATTTCTCCTTCTCATGTTTCTAATGTTGTTAATTTGTCTGGACTTTCATTAACAGAAATAGAATTTTCTGTTTTAAAGTTGGGGTTGAAGTTCATCCCTACAGTTGTTCCAAGAAATTATGTTACACAACAAGAAATATTTAGATTTATCAGGAAGTTACATTTAAAATTTTATTTTTCTCAGTACAATGGCTGTGGGTATAATCACAATGAAAAATGCAGTTTGGAAAGTGATGTTAGCAACGATAGCTTTTTCTTGTATTTCTGATTAGTTTGATTCTCAAATAGCGAATGCTTATACTCTTTTGGATACAGATGGTATTAAGTATCAGAGTAAATTTATTCCTCCATACACAAATAATACTATTATCCATTTTTCTGAAATGTTACAGTTTTCTTTACAACACCTGGTAAATTCTTTTGAAAAAAGTTCTTGTTCCTTTAATATGACAAAGTGTGAATGGCTTGCGCTGAAGAATCTTATGAATAGGAATGATTTGATTATTAAACCTTCTGATAAGGGAAATAAGATTGTGTTGTTACACTATACTCAGTATTATGATATGTGTATGAAACATTTGAAGGATAGTTCACGTATCAAATCTGTGCTCATAAAGATTATATATGAAATCAATAGCACAATTTACTATGTTGATGGAAAAGGTGTTCGTTGAGCTATTTTGATAAAAAAGCCTTAGATACTAAATTTAATATAGATAACTGTTCATTGGCTACTTTTTATTGCCTTCCCAAACTGCATAAGAGCCTTCATAGTCCTCCTGGTCGCCCTATTGTGGCGGCTACTAACTATTTTTTACAAAATGCAGGAGAAGTGATACATAAACACTTATTGCCATATGTACAAAAATTGGACTCATATATTCAGAACTCTTATGATTTTATTCAGAAAATTTCACATGTACATTGGACTCAAGATATGTTCTGGATCTGTTTAGATGTGGTGAGTTTATATACTAATATTAATCATCGGGATGGTATTCGAGCTTTACATTATTTTTTAGGTGACAGCCCTGTTTCTCATTATGTTTTGGATTTAACTGAGTTCTGTTTGTTTAATAATTTTTTTAGCTTTAATGAAAATATTTACCATCAAATTAAAGGTACTGCCATGGGGGCGCCTTTTGCCCCCTTGTATGCAAATATTTTCATGGCTAAATTTGAATTAGATTATATTTATACTAATAATTTTGTACAGAATCATGTGTTGTTATACTTTAGATATATTGATGATTTGATTTTTTTGTGTCAGGGAGGTCTTGACTTAGTATCCAATTTTGTACTTGAACTCAATAATAACAACTGTGAAATTAAATTTGATGGCTTGCAAGTAGGGCCAAAAGTTAATTTTTTAGATATTACTTTAGTGGGGAAAGTAGATGAACCGATATTTACTTCGGTTCATCAAAAGTTTATCAATGGGAATCAATATTTGCTTGGAACTAGTTGTCATCCTCCTCATACCATTGAATCCTTACCTTATGGAGAAATTGTAAGGCTGTCTAGGTTATGTAATGACTATCAAGATTTAGTAAAACAGATTTGTAAACTTGTTGATATTTTTTTACATAGAGGCTATTCAATTCAATGCCTGGTGGATTCTATAAATAAGTTTATTA
Source organism: Protopterus annectens (assembly GCF_019279795.1). Lineage (NCBI taxonomy): Eukaryota > Metazoa > Chordata > Ceratodontiformes > Protopteridae > Protopterus > Protopterus annectens. The sequence continues at coordinate 4,271 of NW_025052844.1, read as the reverse complement.
CAACTATAGAGGGTCATACTAGCCAGACTAATATACCTAAAAAATATAATAAAGTACAAACAGATTATATTTATTTTGTCACCACATATAATTTATTGAGTAATAAGATCTGGAACATAATGAGATATTATTGGAAATTTTTTAAGAAGTGATAGAGTTCTGAGTAAATTACTTCCTGCTAATCCTAAAATTGCTTACAAAAGGGGTCAAAGTTTAAGTGATATGTTAGTGAGAGCATATTAAATATGCCCTACTGACAAGTTGAAATTTTCATTAAATACTTTTGGCACTGTACCTTGCTATACTTGTACTGTGTGCCCTTTGATAAAGTTAACATTTGATAAAATAAATAATAAAATATTTGTACCAATCAAATTGTTTTCTTGTTACACCGAAGGGGTTATTTATTGTCTTAAATGTCCATGTAATCTTTTCTATATTGGAGAAACTAAGAGACAATTTAGGGTTAGATTGCAGGAACATGTTCGTGATACTAGGAGGGGGGCAATAGAAAATTCAGTTGCATCACATTTCTTAGAATTTCATAACAGTAATGCAGATTTATTACAGGCAACCATTTTAGAGCAGATTTTTGTTAAAAAAGGTGATTATAAGCTATTAAAAAATATGTTATTGTATAAAGAATCTATTTTCATATTAAAATATAATACATTATCACCGAATGGTTTAAATATGGAAATTAATTGGAAATATCTATTGTAATTTATGTTTTTGTTTAATTACGTTTCTTTTTTTCTTTATTTATGAAGTGGAGTCTCTTTAAATGTTATATTGATTAATTGATTGATTAATTAACTTTTAGTGGTATATAAGGGAGTGATTTTGTATCATTATTTTGTACTCGTTGAAGGCTGTGGTAGCCGAGGCGCTAAGTCTTGTTTTAAGAATAAATCTTTTCTACGTGGAATCCTTGTTGTTTTTTCATCATTATCGGTCTTTTTAGACCTTTTCGTTGGTTGTTTGGTATGTGTCTGTAACACCTGCACATCGTTGCATTCCCATAGACAGTGTTCATATACTTGTAGTTTTTTTTTTGTCGTCCTCCAAGAAAGAAGGTAGCAAAGTATCCATGACTTGTCCTGCTTGCAGTTAATATCAAGCAATAACCTGCTAGAAAACTTCACTCTTTAGTGTCTACTGTTATTTGTGTAATGACTGACAATGGATGGACTTCCAGATGGCATGCATTTGAATGCATTGGGTTGTATAAATAGGTGACATGTAAGACTACCTATACAGATAGGGACAATGGGTGCAGAAACAGAAATAACCCATATAAAAGCAGATTGCTTGAAGGCAAAAAAAGGGTACCTCGTTCAGTGGTAGAAAGCAGAATGTTACAGATGCAGAGTGTGGCAAGCAGATCTACTCTGTGTTTGTGTTCTACCAATGTGTCACTCTCCAAAAACACTGAATTCATCCTATGTTGTATATTGATTAGATTACAATTTCTAAAAGAGCTAGACCCAAGTACTCATAGTACATATATTTTAGATATAACAGAATCTCCCTCACAATTTGTGAACACCTGTGCTCCATAATGCTGCTGTAACCAGCAGTTGAATGCACTGGAAAGTGTATACCTTAAGAAATAATGTCAACACACAATGCCAACATGTGTATAATAACAAATGCAAGACTACAGTTAACCTAATCTGGAACTGTCTGTACCGATGGCTTTACAATGGCCTATACATGGCATCACATAATAACAGCATACACAAATGGCAGCTATATACATAAGCATAGGTGGGGTGGGGTGACGTTGCAGCTATTCCCGGCCCAATGGGGTGGTCATGAATGATCTAAAGTGTAGAAAGCCACTTGCTATAAATGTAGCATGCAATAAAGCCACTTGCTGCAGTATAAAATAAAAAGAGCTTTTTTCTTGGGGGGGGGCAGTTCAGGGAATTGTACAGGGCACCAGAACTGATAGCTACAGCTCTACCTGTGCAATTGTATATGTTTTATACTTCACATTGACAAGGTAACTTGCTTCCTAAATGTATGGTGTGTAACTTCATTGTCAAAGTGCTTATTCACTCGCACCTGTTTGGCTCAAGGTAATAACCCCTTTTTGATTGACACACCCGACATGACTAGTCTTGATCACAGCTGTAGCTTATAAATGTTAGCACACACACTTCACACAGTACGTTGCCTATGCAGTTTTACATGAATTTCTTATTGGTGGCAGCATGTAAGCACAGATTTTGAAGTTCAAACACCTCAAAAACAAAAAATTGTATCTCCTGATAAAGAAAGTTTCCAGACTTGTGGTTGCAGTTTGTGAGTCTGCCTCTTGGTAATCTTCTGTAATTCCATGAGGCTCAAGGCATCTGGCTGGATTTATATTGTGCAAATTAGAGGCTCTGAATATGGCAGTTATGCTACAGTAGCTGGCACCACCTAATGAATGTTACTGAAATGTTCTTTGTTTGAGTTGAGCCTGTGAGCCAATTCATACTAGGAGGCTCTCTTAGCCTCCTGCACTTGCACGGGTACCTGCAAAGTGTGGTGACCATGCATAAGTGGGTCAATGACTCTGACCGGGATGTCTTGCTACTTTTGTAGCTGAAGGAATTGTTAAAGAGCAAACCTGCTCTCATAGGCAAAATACATATAGTGTATACAATTCATGTAATCTTTGACACCTTCATATCACCCTGCCATGTCAACATTTTCAGCAGTATATTATGAACACACTGCCACAGGTCACTCTACTGAGATGCCTTGTGTTGCAAGGCATGTACCAAAAAAGTGAATAGGCTTTAGCAGAGAGGCCTTCTGTAGTTCGTTGGTATTAGACTTGGTGAATTATAATGACTTATAAGGGCACTGATTGTGACAGTGTGCCCCAGTGGTGCAGTAAGGAATGTAAAATCTTCCATTATCTGCTGCATAAGGCCAATGGGAGCAGCAAACTGTACACTTATATGAGGATCACCGGTCTAAAGTGGATATCTGACATAGTCTTTTCAGAAGGGTATCTGATTTCACTGGCATGACCTGCTTTGGTAAGTAGTTCAGACACCACCCCTCTGACATGCATTGGCACCACCTTGATCTTTTAGCCTGTTGGACGAGGAAATTAGAGTAAAGGCACACAAGATATATTACAAATATCAATGCACTCTACACAGTGATTGGTTTTCTACATAGCAAATGTGTCTTGTAGGCATTTATCTTAGTGCTGTTTATTTTTAACAGCTCAGAAGGTCATACAAGAAAATAGTCTTTTGTATTGGAGGAGAATGAAAAGACTTTCTAGGTCAAGGGTGCATATAGTTTAATTTCTATTTCTAATTACAATTGTCTTAAGGGTGTATATTACTGTGTTAGCTATTTTCCACCTTTTTTTCTTCTTTTTTTATTTTTAATGTCCCTTACATCTTCTAGGACTCTATTTTTGAGATAGAGTCCTAGAACATGTAAGGGACATTAAAAATAAAAAAAAAAATAAATAAATAAATAAAATAAAAAATAAAAAATAAATAAAAAATAAAATAAATAAAAAAATAATTAAAAATAAATAAATAAATAAAAAAGAGACATGTGCGTTAGCGATGCATGTTATAAAGGAGGGAGCCACACACATCTTCAAGTTTCATATCATACAAGATAATAAAAGAGGTGGGAACATGAACAACAAGACCGAAGCCTCAGAACAAGAATGGATAATTAGGCTTCAGGCTGACAGACCACCTGGACTAAATAGTAAGGTTTCACTGAAACCTTTTTTTAGGAACAGGGCTTTGAAACATTGATTATTATGTTTGGTCACATCTTCTAATATTTGTACATATATTTTACAGTTTTACCACTATGTAATTTTATAGAGCATGTTTTTACAGTTTTTTACATATATTTTTAGTTCACTATTTATATGATTGTTTATATAGTGTTTGTATAGTGTATGCCTTTAACTTTTATTTATTCAATCAAGATGCTGTTAACTGATTGGATATGACCTAGATGTATCATTATTTAAACAAGAGCAGCAGTTACTGTAGTATGTCTGAGGAAGTAGAGAGGACTCTGTGAAAGTGCTCACATGTTTTATATTTTTACTATTTTGTATTAAAAGTGTTGTTTTGCTGTGTGTATTCCAACGTGTTGTTGGCTTTTTTGGAATATTATACTTTTATCGTTGGTTACTTTATCCAGATTTAGGGGATCTGTGTTTGATAGACAGTGGGCAGGATTCACAAAGCCTCCGTGTAAGAGTTATAACTCATACACGGAGGCTG
>NW_025052843.1:0-10698 GCF_019279795.1 Protopterus annectens | reverse complement strand
TAAGTGGCTGGTGTCTTTGAAAGGTAGGTAACTGCCTTCTGCATGCATTTGCATTCCCCCTTTCTGACAGACATAAGCTGTAAACTCCATAACTTATCAACTAGTCTACAATCAGTTTTTTATTGCGTCACAGAAATATAGACTAGCACAGAACTAACTTGAAGCATAACCTCTCTAGGTAAAAATCACATCCAAAACACATCATGTACATAATAAACTCCTGCACCATATTTCCACAGGTGAATCCAACTGGATAGGTTGTTTTTTTCTTATGCTTTCAATCAATTTGCACAGACTGCACACTTTGTATTTTTGAGTTATTGTCCAGTATCATCTTAATGACACAAATATATTAAGAATTAATAATTTTTTGGGGGTTATTCTACATCATCATCCTTTTTAATATCACCCTTCCACCATTGCCAACTAAGACTTTTGACTCCTTCTCCAAGAAGACGACGACTAAGCTGCACTTTTGTCATTTCCACTTTTGGGATTAAAGAACCATCTTGTTTTGCCAGTGAAATGCCTTTATTTGAGGAATCTGAGGACCGTCTCTCCCTTGAGATTTGTAGGGAATAGAGCTGAGGAACTTCATCAATACCTTCATCTTCAGGCCGTGTCAGAGTATCCTGTTTCCAGAAATATAAATTTTCAGGTATTCAGCACTTCCCCTCCTGCAGTACAGTCATCCCAAAATTTTCTTCATTCATCAGTTGCAAAACATGCTTTAACTTCTTTACACCTCGTGTCATTTCTCAGCCTCATTTTTCATGATCCAGAAAATAGTTCTGCGGTTCTGATTTATCTATGCAAAATATCTTGTACTGATCCCATGTTGGAATTAATTTCAGTGTAACCAAAAGTGTCTTGCATCATTTAGTATTTCCAGATAGTATATTATAAATGATCATATACTTTGACTGATTCCAGCATAAAACCAAATAAGCATACCTGCGAACAAAGTTTACCTTATTATTTTAAAATGACATTTATGATTAACTTGGTGTTTCTTTAAACATTTTTAAAAACTAATGACAGATATTAAAAATAAAACTGCATCCACTAATGCATAGGACTGTTGATACAAAAATCTTCACATATCCACTTAACTCCATTCTTTATAAAATTTTCAATAAAAAGTGTGTAACATTAATTGAAACAAAATACTGGCACATAAAATTTGATGACTAGAAACTAAACATTAACATTTATAATTTAGCACAGTTATAAGTATGTTCATTTACCTTGGGTAAAGAGGTTGCATTCAACCTTAATTGCCACATCAGTTCTCTGATATATTGCATCATAGTCATATATTTTAAATGAAAATACATTATTTGAAAATTGTTAATTTCCATACATATCTTATAACAAATTTATAGCTCATCCTCGACTGAATAAACTACATATACATATATAAACAGCTTTATGGTCATAGCAGGTTATAACATACACAAAAATAGTTGTAGTTTCATGTCAGTCCACGGAAGAGAAACAGTGTATACAGGCAGACTTGTAAAAAAGCCTTCTGACATGTCCAGACAGTTTGCCTGTCAAGAATGTGTAAATTAAGACTGGAATGGCTATGTGCAATAACAATTTCAGTGAAGTATGTTTCTGTAGATACTGTGCACTGACAGAGAACCTTAAGAAATGGCATCTTCAGTCACAGAACATTTATGTGAATGGCATCCTAATGTAACTTAACAGTACAAAACCCAATACATACAAAATAAAAAAGAAATCACCACTGAACAGCAAAATAAAGTTTTTTTTTTTTTTAAAGGCTTAAATCTTTCGCCCATCCAAACACTACAGCATCATCAAAGTAAATGAACATTTAACCACACACATTTAAATAGCACATAACAATTAGCATCATTTACTCTGATAATGCCTTAGTGTTTAGAAGGGTGAAAGTGACAAGTCTTTTTAAAAAAAAATCTGTATTAAAGTGTTTCAGTACTACTGTTTAGTGGTGATTTTTTTCATTTTCTGTGTATTGGGTTGTGGATTTACACTTAAGTTTTTCTAGGTGAAATGGTTCTTTAGTACATACAAAACAACCAATTCTGATACAACTTTTAAGCTGTGGATTATTTTTTTTTTTGCTGCAGTAGGCATGCATAGAAGTAAGGACTGTACTTATTGTATATTGTGCATTACAAATACAACACTAACATAGACACTCCTGTCGGGTGACTCAGATTGTGGTTTTAATTTGGGACAGCTCTGTGGAATCCTTGATCAAGTTCCTCCTTTCAGACTGTTGTGAGTTTAGACCCAACAACTAGCATAATAATGGCATTTATGTGCCCTTTTGCAGACTTTCCAATCTGCCTGCTCCCAAAATGAAAAGGAAGACTAACTCCATGGAACACTCTGCCATGGCCCACCTTCAAAAGGATAGTAGACACGAAAATGTGGATGCTGCTCGTGAAAAGATGATATAAGTGGTAGATAAAAGGAGGAAAAATGACAAAAGGAGAGTTTCTTTCTGTTGATTGATAGTACACTCACTTGTGTTCATTCTTTTTGTCTGCCCTTAACTGACCTGAATAGTTAACAGTCAGCAGTTCAATGAGTTAATACATTTATTCACTCATTGCGTATAACATAAACACATCCACATCTTCCAAGCATCATTACACTAGGATCATTTTATTTTAGCCATGACAAGGACAGTTGTGACCAAAAACCAGGAAACATATTGTTCTTTATTTCCTTTTGATCAACACTCAGAACATTTTCACAGAAACTCCACTGGCTTCTTATAATCAGTGTTAGGATTTGCGAATAGCAGAAAGGTGAGAGTTGTACTTTTTACAATTTCTCCCTCTTCTCAGAGTCTGTGCCATCTTAGGAGCTGGTGTGTGTGTGTGTGTTTGTATGTATGTGTGTACAGATAAATATGGTAAATGTCACTGAGGGTTGAATGATCGAAAGCAAACTAACAAAACAACTTTTGCTGAACTTCTTGGTAAGTTTTTTTGTAGGGTGTCAAGCCCCCTTTGCGCCTCCCATGAAGAGGGGGACACTCCCCCTCTCACACATTTAAACATACCTTCTCTGTCATTGCACAACAGTGGAGAAAGAAAACTCCACTTTCTGCAAAAGATGTTTTGCTTTCAATCACTCAGCACTCATAAGATCCACCCATACATATCTATCTATGTATGTGTGTATATATATATATATATATATATATATATATATATATATATATATATATATATATATATACATACATACACACACACATATATGATATATATATATATATATATACACACACACACACACACACACACACACATATATACATATATATATATATATATATATATATATATATATATGTGTGTGTGTGTGTTTCCTATCAAAATGTTGAAGCGGTCGAATGATCGTATCATCGACCCACATCCACGAAATGTCACAATGTTAAATCCTGACATTGTCGAATTGCATCCTGAATTCAACATCGGAAAAAGCGTTAACATGGGTCGAGATAGGGGCGAGATTTTTTACTTCGATAATGTTGGAGTTTGACATTGTCTCAGTTCGACCTCCTGACTTCATCAAAGTGGATTCAACCGAATCCACTTTAACATTTTGATAGTATGATAGTAAACTATATATATATATATATATATATATATATATATATACATATACATACATACATAATTGGTGCAGGAGAGCTCAGTCCCTTACCAAAGTTTTCTGTAGGGAACTGAATGTTGCTGTACTGAGTTGCAGCCTTCTAAGGTTGTGGATATTTTTGCCATTGAAAAATAGTGTCAGTTAAATGAGATGTGATTTTTCATAGTAAACTAATTAAAATGCACTATGTACAGTAATGAACTGGGGAAGTGGTACCAACATATGCAGACTTCAGAATGCCTGCCATTAAAACACTGAGGTCAAAGGTAAAGACTTTGACTAGATAAATAGTTTTAATGACTGTGCAAAATGTTTATCTTTGCATACTTCATTATTTTTATCAGAGACTGGAAAAAGTCACTTCACATGGTTTGGGAAATTAGGAAGGATTCCATCTGAGCATTTCCTCTGGGAGATGTACCATGCATGGCCCACTTGGTGGATGTCCCAAAATAGAACCAAGACATGTTGAATAGATTATATAAATCCACTTTCCTAGGGATGCCCACCAGTTTTGCATGAGGAGCTAAAACTCTGGATAAGGTTGTCTGGACTACCTTGTTCAGTTTGCTACTTGGCAGTTTTCACTAGTATAAATGGTTTAAAAATGGATGGTTGGATGAGCTGTCATTACTTAATACAATTGCTGGTTCATATATTTGCATTTAAACAAAAGCAAACAACACAGTAACTACAGGACCATTGGCTGTAAATGTCATTTATGACTTGCAATGTAATTTCTATTTTATATTTGGCAGTCTTAAGACAGTGGTCTATAATATTTCATTTTGTTTTCTGAGTTACCTTTGAAAGGATGATATATAGTGGCAACTTTGCAAGAAAGTTGGTATAGTTCTCGACAAAATCCATGGTGTCCCAGTGATAGTAAAACAGGTTTTTGTGCAAAAGGTTATTCAGCAGTTGATACCAATAATTTTGTTCAGCTGCTAATACTGATGCATTGCAAGCAGGTTTTCTAATGAAAACAAAATGACATTTCTAGGCCATCGTAAAGCAGTAAACAGTCAGGATACATATTCATATTTTCTTTCATCTGGCTCCAATTGCAATGAATGGCATAGCATTAACAGCAATAGGAATACAGCTTTATTATATTGTTAACTACTTCCTTTTCAAATTTTAGCTGTACAAGAAGAGTCTGGCAACAATAAAGATGAAGAACTTGAAGGGACCTTAAATGAACTCTTGGCTTTAGATGAAGAACTGGGTAAGGAAAAAAAATCTCATTATTATAGCATTGAACATAATAAAATGAATCCTGAATCGAGAAGCAAGTCATGAACCTCCCATAAATTGAGGGGATTAATTGTTCCTAAAACAAAATGTATTTATTAGTTGTATGCCAAAATGTTTTAAAATGTAAGTAAATAAAATAAATCTATAGATGAGTCTGACGTACTCATTTGAAACTTCAAAAATTCAGTAGTCTGATTTAAAAACATAATGAAGTTCTTCAAATCTTCATTATTGCCTCCCCAAATCAGAAAAACATCATCAACAAAGCACTTTATAGACTCATCTATCTCCATAAAAGTAGCATGTATGCTAAGCATATTTTTAAGGGTGTTACCAAAAGTCAATATACGAGAGCCAGTAGACTGAATACAAGAATGGACTTATGTGTTAAGCAAATGGATGAAATGACTAATGACTTCATAATGAGAAGTTATGATGCTAATTTTGTTGTTGTTGTTGTTGTGTCTTTTGGCATTTCCCTGTTAGGGGTCACCACAGCAGAACTCCGGTCCGCTAATGACTGGTAGTTGATTTTTACGTGCCGAGTTACCATCCCTGATGCACAACCTTCAACGAAGGTACGCCGATTCATGCATGTCTCCACGCAGAAGACACTCTAGCTGAGAATTGAACCAGACAGCATCTTACTGTGAGGTGACAACGCTACCACAGCACTACCACCGCGGAGAAGTTATGAATTACTTAATTTTAGGGAAGATGTTATGACACTTAGAGAAAAACAAGCGAAAACTTTTTTCTCAGAACAAATTTCTAATATTCATGATAGGGATGTACCTAATAAGATACAACCATTAAGATATAGAATGATATATAGCAGAGCTACTGAAAATATTGAAGGCATTATTAAAGAAAATTGGGATATGCTTAAAGCTATCCCAGGTCATGAAAAATGGCTACCTAATGTACCCCTATTTAGTTATAAAAATTGTAATAATTTGAAACAGCGTTTATGTTACAAAGATTTTTCTTTGAATAGACACAAAAGTTTGGAAGTCAGGACAAAAGGAACTGTTCCATGTCATAACTGTTCTTGTGCAAACATATGTCAATTAAATTAATTTGTACATCCTGTTAATAATAGGAAGTAATACAACTTTGGTGGTTTACTTGGCAACTTATAATGTATGCTCAGCATTCTATGTAGGTAAATCATCTAGAAGACTACGTGATAGAATTGTAGAGCACAAATCCGATATATGCAGAAAAATTGAAACTAATTCTTTAGCGAAACACATACAAGATTAGGGTATGTCACATCAATTTGTGTTTAGAGTTATTGAATATATAAGACCTAGTATTAGGAGAGGAGATATTATTAATGCATTGGATATGAAGGAATTTGAGTGGATTATTCGTATGCAGGCAAATGTCCACCCAGGTTTGAATAAACAAGTTACGTTAAAGCCACTATTGAAAATGAAACAAAAAATTACATGATGATGTACACTTTTATATATGTTTTATACGTATGTATTTCTTAATATAAATTTTACTAGTAGATAGTATGTATTTTTCTTACAAAGTATTTTTATATTAGTAATTGTGATGTGAATATATCTTTAAATAGGAATGGTGAAGTTCATTTAAATGTCTAATTAGATACTTTATGATGATAGGATGGCTGTGTCAGATGATTATTTTGAAATGTGTATTTAATGATAGGGAGTATTAACTGTTTTGAAAACACTGATTGACTGTTTTGTCTGAAAGCTTTGTTCAACATGTTATCATTGGTGCCATCTGCTTGCACTGATTATAGATTATTAATAAATCTACATACATATAATATGTTACCTTGTACAAACATGGTTCCTAATTACCCTGCATTTACTTGAGTGTTCATCTTTTAATGCAATTTCCAACACTTGGAAAACATGCTTGTGCAGTTCCTCTATAAGTAGCAAAAGGTGAGAGTTCCTTTCTTTTATTCTTTATTTCGCTTTGTATGTACAAGGCTAAAAAATGTTGTTATAAACAAATCTGCTTGTTGAACGTCTTATTTAGACACAGTATTACAAAACTGCATCAACAAAGGATATACCTCAAATATTGTTTTTTCTTTAAAGCAAACCTTGATGAAGATAGTTTTGAAAAGGCACTAGGTAAGTCATAAATATTAATATAAATTAAAATGTTCTGCATCAAAGTCTACATTAAACAAACTATGGTGGCATTTTGTTAACTTTTTTTCATCCTGAAGATCCTAACTGCAGTCTTTGTGGTGCTAAAGATGGCTAGAGCAATAAAAGGTCCAGCATATGTTTGTCACTTGAGCCATATGAAATGAAGGAAGGAAGGATGGAGAAATACAGGGGAAAAGATGAGTGAGAGATAGGAAAAGGTGTGGGAGGAATAAAAGAAAGAACAAAGAAAGGAGCCAAGGAGGAGTAATTGAGGGAAAAAAGGAAGGAAGCCATTTTAAATGCTGCTGAGAGTAACCATTGTAGGAAACTACATTGTGAAGAGAACTGTCATGGAAATGTGGTGTTCATACATGCGCTCACCAAATTAAGTAGATCACTTTGAAAAATAAAATGACCTATAAAACTGTCCTTAATTTTACAAATGTCCAAAACAGAACTGTATATGCAGTTAATATTTTTCAAGAGTAGGAAAAAGCCTATTTTGATTTTTGATTTGCAATAAATAAATGAAAATACTTTTAAACAGAAAGCACCGACAATGTATAAGAACTGCTGAGCTCGTTTTCTTCCATTTCCTCCAACAATCTGCCCCTGAATGTCTAGGTTTAGCTTCTTGCTCTTATGGCTTTCCCATTCTTGGTAGCCCTGAGCAGCATCCTACTATCACCCAGAATGATATCCCAGTACAAGCTGAAAATGATTGATTTCAACAATTGGCTAAGGTTCTGGTGTCATTCTAAGGGGATCCAGTATCTGTCTGCCTGGGATGACATGACTGACAGACCTCGATGCTTTGCCAGAAATGGCCTGCATCTGTAAATGTGGGCTTTGGATACTGGCCAAGGCTCTTGACACCCCTATACTGCCTTTTTTTCAGCGGTGTTCCAAATCCAAAATTACCACCATAACAGCTACAAACAAATGCAATCCGTGAGTCATGCTGCTCAACACTAGAAGTCTTAATCTCAAAATGCACTCACTCGAAGCACTCCTTAAAATGGAGAACATTGACATTTGTGCTGTAACAGAGACCTGCTTCAAGGCAGCAAAAAGCACCCCTGCACTACCAGGCTATAACTCATTCCACACCTTTCGACCCCAGAACTTGAACTGAAGCTCCAAAGGAGGTGGTGTTTCCATATTCATAAAGGATGTGCACACCTCCAGACTGGTAGCCCAACATAATGCATCTGAGATACTTGAGTGCAGCTAACATTGGGTAAGACAGCGATTCAGGTCATAGCCTGCTATAGGTCCCCAACCATGTCCCAAGACTCACACTCCACGTTCCTAAGCACCCTGGAGAATATTAGGGTCTAACCTAACACTCATACTGGGCAACTTCAACTACCCCTCCATTAATTGGGAAAACTATTCATGCACCAATTCACCTGTCGAACGCTTCCTGGAATTCATTAATTCCAATGCCCTGGACCAGCTTGATTTTACCCCCACTAGAGGTAGCAACATCCTTGACCTGGTTATTACTAACATGGGCGACTGTTGGTCTACACCAATAGTCAACTCCTCCCTGGTTAGATCCAACCACAAACTAATCACCTTGGAAATCCACATCCCCCCTCCCCACAAAGGTAACCACCATAAAAAACTTCTCCAAAGCTAACTCTGGGCTCCTAAAAACAGAGGTGGCTAACTTCATGGCACCTATGCAAATAGAGAATAGTTGCATGACTACCGAATCATACACCAATGCACGGTATGAACACATACACAAATGCATGAATCTCTTCATACCCAATAGAACCACGATGCTCTCCTCAAAAAAAGGAAGCCATTCTGGTGGTCCCCTGCCATAAACAAACTCTACAACAATAGGAGGAAACTGATGTGGAATAAAGTGAAGTGCCAAGACTGAAAAACTCCCTTATCAGCCTCAACAAAAGGTTGAGATCCCTCATCAAATCCTCTAAAGCTAGCTATGAAAACAAAATTGCAGTAGATAGTAAAGACAACCACAAGGCCTTCTATAGTTATGTAAAGAATCTCCATGGCAATACCCAGATTTGCTCTGAGCTACTCCACAATGGTACCACTTCTACTGAGCCAACAGATATTGCCAATATACTGGCTGACAGATTCAGTTCCAACTTTACCGCTCCCCCACCCCAAAGGACCAATCAGAATACCAGTAGATTGGCAGGCACCCAGTATTACTGCTGCACAGGTTAAAACAGCACTGTCCAAGGCTATATATATGCATCATAGTTTAGGATCAAGCCTTGTTGTTTTTCATGGATACTCCATCTTGTCGCTTCCATTCTTACAGGCCTCCAAGTTATTGAGACACACTGTTGTAAAGTAACAACACATTGCTGCAAGCCAAATTTTTGTGTTTTAATTTGTAATCTTTGTATCTCGTCATTGTTAATTAACACTAGATCTAAGAAAACAATCTTGTCTTTCTCTTGTTCACTGAGAAGTTTTAGAAATTCTGTTTTGAACATAAGCATCTTTAACTTTCAGTCTTAGTTCCACAAAGTTACTTCTGCTGGATAAAACAGAAGTTATGAAGTCCACTGAAGCCGACATACACTTTAAATGATGCAGAATCACTTTATTCTTGGAAATCTGTGTAGTGAAGACAGAGTAGCTGAAGAAGCTTGTGGTAATGGAGATGAAGTTTGAGACAGATAGTAGGATTTGTACTGCGGGACATACAAATAAATGAGGACATCATTGCAGAATCCAAAGTAGCCGCCATTGAATTGTAAAGAGAACAGAATAGTAGTTCTATCACATGTGCAAGAAACAAAAGTCAATTCGGTAAACCAGATTTGGGAAACACATGAGGAAGACAGAGGAGATGAGAACAGTTAAATGAAATGGCTGGACTGCATGAGAAAAGACCTGCAACAGTTGTGCTTGATTGCATAAAAAGTAAGAAAGTGGCCCTAAATTGAGAGAGGTGGCAACAGCTGACACAATACCTACCTCCTGTGCATATGCCACAGCTTTTCTTACATAAAACCATAACTTCAAACCAACCAATGTCATTTAACAAAGGAATTAAAATATCAACCATGCTAGGGTTACTATAATGCACCTAGTCATAGCTGATATGTGTAAATTTACCCAGTCAAACAGACAGTCATACCTGCAAGTTTGAGTTCTGAAAACCAAAAAAAAGCCTCCTCCTCAACCAGCCACTTAAGAGCTTTGTCTGGTCGAGGCCAATATTCCGAATGATGCAATGTTTGCAGTTTCATAAGATTCACCTCCTGCAACTCTCTGAAGTTGAAATAATTCTTCTAAATGGCCAGGATCTTACTTGCAAATGACCTGCAGTTCTTAAATTTATCCAATTAGCCAGAATCATATTCATAAATGACCTGAAGATCCTCTTAAATTCATCTAATTGGCCGGAATCATACTCACAAAGGACCTACAGAGCCTCATAAATTCATCCAATTGGCTAGCATCATGCTTACAAATGATCTGCAGTGCTTAAGAGTCAAAAAAATTCTTGAGTCATGTCACAAAATGACCTCTGAACAATGATGGGTACAGCAGGTAAAACTTTAATCTCTTAAGGCTTGATTCCCTGCATACATACAATAAACATTGCCCATGTTTTGAGCCTGAGAGCATC
>NW_025052842.1:0-8530 GCF_019279795.1 Protopterus annectens | reverse complement strand
TTAAAAAATGTTTAGGGGGCCCCCAATTTCCCCTTTATGTTGAAAAAACAAGGAAAAAAAAGCCTATTTAAAAATTGGTTTGGAAAATTTTTGAAAAAATTTTTCCTTTTTTTTTAACCCCTTTAAATATTTTTGGCATATATATTTTTTTTTTTTTTTTGTTGATAAAAAAAAAACCCTTAACTATTTTTTTTCTTCAAATATATTTTTTTTGGAAAAAAAAGAATACCCAAACATATATGTGCATATGTATCTCTGTATATGTGTAGACATATATTGGTCTGTATATATATATATATATATATATATATATATATATATATATATATATATATATATTTTTCTGAGTGTTTATATGTATATCTATGTACAAAACATATCCATCTGTGTATGTCGATATGTATATGTGCATATATCTCTATAGATATCTGGATAATTATATATACATATATGCTACCCATATTTCCTGAATTTGGGAAGTAGAGCCCTACCTCACCCCCTATAGCCCCAAATTTTAAAGTGCAAGGGGATGTCAGGTATGTATTGCAGGTATCTATGTAGACTATTGCTACTGTAATGGGGAATTGTCTTCACAGACATTGTGTTTTGGGAAGGTCACATCTGTTTTTAAACATGTGCCATTGGCTACTGACAGACATCCTAAGGACATCATAGTACAGTACCACTGCTAGCACAGTAATGCCTTTTGACAACAAGAGATATAGCCAATAAATGTGGACAGTCTGACACAATCTGGTCAGTCCAGAGCGAAACACAAAACCCCCTTAGTGCAAGACATGTGGACCAAGCCTGACAATGTGGATGTTAACAGCCATGTACATGGGTATAACATGTCCCTTGGTATACATTTTCCCCATAGGTTATGCATTCACACCCCTGTCTGTCCTGACACATAATAACCATGGGTACAGAGGTGCCATGGCCACATACTACCCACTAGTTTTGACATACATCTGTACAGCATCCCACTGCTTTGTCTACATCATGACTGTTATGGTGGCCCGGCAGCAGTACATCTGGCAAGTATCTGGACATGACATCTCACTGGGTGGTACACAAAACTGCTAGGCATGTAACAAAGCACTGTGCAGGCTACAGGCAGACTGGCTCAACACTGGCCTACATTTCCTATGGGGAATACAATGTACCTGCATATATAGCAGGCTCTACAGGCATGTCACAGCACAGAGTAACAGACACCTGTGTGAAAGTGCATAACCACAACCAATGTGAACACCACATACACATATGGTAAGCTTTAATATTACAGTATATGGACTATCTGTTCAACACCATCCTCATATGTGCCACTCAAAACTAACCCTCATATACTGGCCTGCTACACAGTGTGGTCTGATGCCTGTCTGGGGTTTGGGACATGTGTGTTTTTGGGCCCTACAAACATGTAACCCGATAGGGTAACATACAGTGGAGCAGCATGTAACATCAGATAGAACAGGACCAAAAACAATGACATCTACCATAGTCTATACACAGGCAAAAGTACATATTAACAATACACCCCTGTAATCAATCACCATAAGTACACAGACCTCAGTACTGTAAAAGAAACAGAATGTCCAGGTTATGTCATCAAACATAACCCCTACTATACATAACATGTGTAGCAGTCTGATATCTAAATGGCTTGTTATCAGATATGATGTCACTAAATATGGTTCAGCACATATGCACCCCTTACTGCATGACATATGTACAACGGTTGACAGGGTTGTGGCTGGAGGCACATATACTAGGGCCAATATTGACATGTTGCTGTGATAACCTCATACATTTACTGTTGTAACAGGGTTTTTTTGCAACATATGTCCTATGAGGGATATGAAGTCAGTAACTTTCACGGCTTTTACTATCTACAAACTGCAATCCTCACACTACTAGATAGGTGTGAGTAACACATGAAACAAAAAGGCCCCACACTGCCCAGTCTGCAGATAAACCCCCAAAATGGGGGTTTTCCCCATAAACAAAGCACTGATATGACAGGTATTAAAACATGTAAACCATATCCACACACACCCTGTTAAACCAACATTACTCAAAATGCAGTATAGCAGCACTTACAGTCTGTAGTCAGATCAGGCACATCCCTCCTGTGTGTTGGCCTGTTTCCACAGTGTATGTTGTTAGAGGAAAATCCCCCAAACCATCTGTGATGCTGTTTGCCAAACAACAGATCGAGTTCCTGCCACAGTGAATGAAACAACACCAACATATTTTTTAGATATTGGAGTGTATTTTCCCTGCAATTGGCTATGGGAATGTTACCACAGCTGTTCCACATGCAATCAGCTAGAGGGGGCTTCAAAGCAGAGGCCATCAGCTGATCATGAGCATCACTTAAAATACACATGCTCTGCCTAAGCAAAGCAGGTGTAAGTCTCCACACCCCCCAGAGAGGGAGAGAGGCAGACAGAGGCAAAGATAAGTCAGGGAGGGTGGGAGAGTAAAACCTAAGCATGTTTGTGTCACACACCTACCAGTACAGGGTATCAAACCCTGACGACTATGTAGGGTATCACATGTCTATGCAGTTTTTGATGTGCCACATAGGTTACATGTTGAGGAGCCCCATATGTGATGGTGAGTGACATCTGCAACAGTGATATGGTAGCTATATGGTAGGTGTAGTACACATGGCCCGCCTTTAACAGGTGTCAGTGTCAACACAGCCACACTCTCACAGGGATGCACACACATTGACACACTTGGGGGGCCCGGAATGCAACTCATCAGTAGTGAGAGTGCCACAATACAGGACTGTGCAGGTATCAAATGCAGCACAGGGGGGATACAGAGGTTATATGGGCAAAGGGTATGTGGAGGGGCTGACATCAGACAGCATGCTTCAGTATGCCAATGGGGTAGTGAGGGGAATGTGGTAATAGGTATACAAACACACACACACAGACACAGGGTACCAGTACTGACATGCTTTTGGGGGCAGTTGACTGTGCCAGATGTCTTTCAAAGGGTAGGTGATGGGTATACCTTGGCATCAGGCCACATGACAATGGTCTGCAGTGTGGCTGGAGGGTGTATTGTCTGGATTTGCCCACACAGGTGGGTATTGTATTCACCATCCAGTGACCTGGGTGACTATTGTGTGTGGCCAGTGCTGTGCATTGCTTGCCATGTATGTATTCCTTAGTCCATGACATGGACAGTGCCTGGGATGTGCACACCTACCACATGCATGTACAGTGACATGTGGAACTATACTTGGGGTATCTGGCCCATGTTGTGTACACAGATTATCATAAGATGTGCCAATCCTGGCCTCATGTGGCAGGAACTGGTAATGGACAGCAGGTTAAACCCCGCACCTACATTGATAGTATGATACCGGTATTCCCTGATGTCAGTGGCATCTGACCATACAGGGCATGTTTTTCAGGCATGGCATGTCCTTTGTGGGTCACATTTGATGGCACCACAGGTGTTGCAGGTGTCCAGTGGGGAACATAGGGAAAGGGGCACTGTTGGCATGTACTTGCCTATTAGACTGATGGACAGGATGCCATGCCCCTTGTAGCCCAAATCCAATGGTTTTAGGGGGCAAATGCGGACCCCAAATACATTTTCCTCAAGGGTTTTTTTGGGGTTTTTTGGGGGTTTTTTGGGGGTGTGGTATAAAATTTAAGTTTTTTTAATAAAAGGGGTTGCTAATTTTATCTGGCTTTTCCAAAAGGGGGATGGTTTGCCCCCAAATCCATTTACTTTTTACCCTTTGGAATTTTGAATACCCAAATTAAAAGTTTCAAAACCCCCACTTGATTAGGGAATATAAACCATCCCCAAAATACAAAGCAAAAGAAAAAGATGTCTGGGGCAGACCTTAAAAGTTTTTCCTAAGCACCTGCATTTATGGGCTAAAAGGTTTTTATCCCTTTTCCCCAAATTTTTTAAGTAAACAAGAATTTGCCAAAAATTTAATTTAGTAAAAGCCTAAACATTTTTAACCCCATAAAAAACCCAAAACCCAAAAGTTTAAAAACCCCTACCGGGGTTATATCCTAAGCTGAAGCGTTTGGATACCCGGGTTAGGAGTCCCCTTTCCCCAAATTTTTAAGGTACCCCGGGTTGAAATGGGTTTTGAAGGGTGTGATACAAAGCAGCTCCCAAAAAAAACTCCCACAAAAATCCTAACTGCTAGTTGGAAAAACCCCAGTTTTTCACCTAACTAAGTTTTAGGACATGGGGGGTTTGGGAAAACCCCTTCCCAAATTGTTTTTAAGTAATGCTTACAATTGAAAGACTTTAATTTTTTTCTAGCCAAACATTTTAAAAAAATAAAAACCCAAAACCCAAGTCCGGGGGGGAAAAACCCCCAATTTCTATTAAAAAGGGCTTTTGGGTGACCGGGGTTTTGGGCCCCCCCAAAGGGTGTTTTCCTAAATGCACGCCTAAAGAGGGTTTGTTTTTAAGATTTGATACCAAAATGATTTTACAAGAAAAGAAACCCCCAAAAAAAACACCCAAAAATTTTGGGTAAAACCCATTTATAACTACATTCACTTTTATAGGCAGGGGTTTTCGGGGTATTCCGGTGATTTCCAGGAAACTAGAATTGCCAAAGGGGGCTTTGTTTTTAAGGGACTGAAAAAAAAAATTTTTCCCCAAAAGAAAAAAACCCCTTCGGGGTTAAATCCCCTAACAGTTTTCCCCTAAGGTTTCATTATAACCCCCAGGGAATTACGGGGCTCATTCCCCCAAAAGGGGTTTCACAAAACGGCCCCTTGAAAGTGGGATTTGAATTGTATGATTTACACCAAAAAGTTTTCCAAAGCAAACCCCCCAACAAAATTAGCGGGTTAAAACCCCTTAAAATTAGTTTAAAACCTGGCAGTCCATTTTGGGAACCCCAGTTTAGGTTTTTTCCCAAGGGGTTTTTAAATGTATTTCGCATTAAATTACATGGGGGGGGCTGGTTGATCCATAACCCATTACTGAGGTTGCCCCAATTCCTCAGGGTTAATTACATATTTTACAGCTGTAATAAAATTTCCTTTAATCATGTTGCAACTCCTTGCCCCAAACTTTGCTCAATTCAAAAGGGTGACTTTAACCCAGGTTTGCTTGGGGGGGTGGGCAGGTTTGGGGGTTTTTTCCATCTCTTTACACCCCCTTTTTTTGGTTAAAATAGTGTTTGTTTTGGATATTTCTTTTTCCCTTATTTTGCAAGGCATGATGGGCTACTAGGAGTGATACAACATTGCTCCCGTATTAGGCCCTTTTTTTTGCGCGGGGCCTTTTTTAAACACCCCGTATCCCTTTCATATGTTGTTGTCTGAATTGCCTTCTTAAGTGTGTGAGCACCCCCTTTCCCTTCTGAAAATTTTGGGGTTTTTATTCCATTTTTTCCAGTGGACCTTTGTTTTACACCCGGGTAAAAACTTTTCTGGGGTTCTGTGTCATTTGGAAATTAAAAAAAGGGGGGTTATTAGGTATTTTTCCAGTGCAGGCTTGTTGAAATACAGAATGTTAGTTTACATTATGCTCCCCCATGTACTGTAGGGGGCTTTTTCTCCAGTGATGTCTTGGGGAAAGGGGACTGACTGTTCCTTGTCCCCATTGGTTTTTTCCATTCTGGAGGGGAGCTGGACATTGCGCTGGGTCGTATGCACCCCTTTTACATCTGGGGGAATCCCATCGAACCAGACATGTGGTTGGCCTTACCTTGGAATCCCTCCAGGTTTTTACTTTCCCCAAAGGGGGGGGGCCTTCGGCTTCCCAGGGGTTAGGGCAGGGTGTGACCCTTTAGTGTTTACCAATGGTTTTGAAAGCGGGTAGTGCACATTTGGCCCTGTTCCCCCCGTTATTCTAACCTCTTCCATACATTATGCATCATTCTTGATACTTTCCTGGGTATCACCCCATCACGGGTGGGGTTTAGTGTTGGTCCACAGTTCATGGGGGGACATGGTAATATGTTTTTGGTTTGTCCACATGGCCTTGCATATGGCTTATTTAGTGTGTTATTTGTTATTTGGTCCATGACATAACATGCATTGGGAGTATGTGTGAGGCTGGCCTTTGCAGAGGCCTGTGGGACATTAGGGTGCGGGGCTTGGCAGCCTTGCATTCTGTCAGTCCTACAGTCCAGACCACCATACAGATATTCCCCGGGGGGACAGGGGAGGGTGATAGGTGTTTCCAAAACTTTTATCAGTCTTTATCAGGTAATTTGGGTGCTGGCAGGGGTACCTACAGCTAACACCTGCATGGACACCTGCACTGCATGCTGCATTTTCCCCATTGCCATATAAAGGGGGGGTCAATTTTCCCATTCCCCCCGCAGGGATATGACCAAGAGGTACCTTGGGGGGGTTTTCATGGTGGGGGCATGTGTGCTATGGACCCACCCTCTGACACACAGATATGCAGGGGATTCCAGTTATGCGGCATGTGCAGGTAATCGTGTTTTCCAATACATTATCCTACCTCCTTTGGATTGCAAGGGGGAAAGCACGGTTCCCCTACTACAGGACCAGTTTAATTTTGCATATTTTTGTACCCAAGGGGGCCATTTCACGTGAAAAATATATATTTTTTGGGGTTTTTCCCCGTGTACTGCTTGTATATCTAGCCCAACGCCATGCCGCCCGTCTTTCAGATGGTTATTACCACCCTAATTTACAATGGCATGTAATTTTTAAGGGTGGAATTGTCTTTACTGGTTGGAGGGCTTTTCCCCGTATCAAAGTAGTGGGCAATGGCCAAGGTCACCTCAACATGATACATACTGACCACCCCACACAATATGAAACAAAACCAACCAACAGACCTGCATATTTGAAATGCAACCTATTCTACCCTTTGGGCCCTGCTATCTGTGTTCCACTGGGATTATACATATTTTTAACATTTCTACAGGGTTTGGGGGGGACACCTGACTGTTACTAAATTTTTACACTGGATTGGGGGGCACCCCGACTTTTACATTTTACAAGGATTGGGGGGGACATACTGTTACTACATTTTAAAGGTTGGGGGGACATGACTTTTCATTTTATAAAGGGTTGGGGGACCTGACTGTTAATAATTTTTTCACAGGATTGGGGGGACACCTGACTGTTTCTACATTTTTAAAGAACACCCGACTTTTTTACATGTTAAAAGGATGGGGGCAGGCACAAAATTTCTTATGTACTGGATGTCAGTTCTCCATTTCATTCTGTATTCTAACCTATCATGCTGACTAGGGGATATCAGGGACTACAGGTCTTAGCTTTGGTTGACCTACATATTTGTTTTTCCTACCCTTCAGAACTAACATCCACCCCGACCTTGTCTGTCTTTTAGGCCTGGGGGGGTTACCCATAGGCATCATTCAGAGGCCAAACACCCTTGTTTGTGTTTGTCTACACCTGTCCTGCTGGCTGAGACTGTTGTTGGGTATTGACCCCCGACTGATTTTGAGTCATATAAAACATGTCACCCAAAATTTATTGTGGGTTTTGTCACCCTGGGAAAAGACTACTATGGTGACTCCAGTATTTTTTACAGATCTCATGGGCTTTGGGGGCCCCTTTTCTGTTGGCATACCATTCAACCCAATTTCTTGCATGTTTCCCTTCCATAGATCAGGTAAAAAATTCTACCCATTGCAATTGGGATTGAGTGATCCTTTTTTAGCTAGGAGGGGAAGGGCTGCTATTGGG
This sequence comes from Protopterus annectens, assembly GCF_019279795.1. Lineage (NCBI taxonomy): Eukaryota > Metazoa > Chordata > Ceratodontiformes > Protopteridae > Protopterus > Protopterus annectens. Next base: position 824 of record NW_025052842.1, on the reverse strand, counting down.
GTGCACATAAATTTTTAATGGGAATTTTTTTATCCTTTTACTGTTGGGTCACAGAGTTGTCTTTGGGCCCTATGTATGTTATGTGTTCCTCTTTTTCCAAAGGGCCGGGTATGGGGCGCCCCATCTGTCTGGGGGGGGTCAGGTTTTTTCCCCTATTTATTTATTATTTATTCCCTGATGCGTTTTGATTTTTCAGGATTAATTTTACATGGCACTAATAACAATTTGAATACTGTTGGGATACTGTAAGGGCCCCCAAAATTTCCATGGGAACTTATTGGCATAAACACAACTTATTATATTCTGGGCTGGCTTTCTCATTATATTTGGATTGTGTCATTTTTGGGGATAGCCAGGTCCAGTGATAACCCAAACCCCACTGGGGCTGAAGGATTTCAAAATCTTTCCCGTAATGCCAATCTGTTGTGAGTCCCCTGAATCCCCCGTTGAGCTTTGGGGGGACCTTGTAGTTTTTAAATATTGGGTTCCCCGGGGGGCCCCCGTTTTTTTTTTTTTTTTTTTTTTTTTTTGTTTTCTTTTTTTTTTTTTTTTTTTTTTTTTTTTTTTTTTTTCTTTTTTTTTTTTTCCCCCTCCCCCCCCCCCCCCCCCCCCCCCCCCCCTCCCCCCCCCCCCCCCCCCCCCCCCCCGGGCCCGTTTTTTTAATTTTTTGATTTTTTTTTAAAAAAACCAAATTTTAGGGCCCCCAAGGCCCCCCTCGGGGTTCTAGAAATTTACCTTTTCCCCCCTCCTTGTTTTTTCCCCCCTTTCATTGGTTTCTTCCTGTTTTAAAGGGGGGGCAAAACAAAAAAATTTTTTTCAAAAAA
>NW_025052841.1:0-10354 GCF_019279795.1 Protopterus annectens | reverse complement strand
CCCAAAGTACTTTTTAGAAAGCAGCTTTTGGGTTTTTCAAAAAAACATTTTTAAAGAAAGTAAACTTCTTTATCTTGCTGATGCATTATCCAGATTGCCCAGAAACTCCACTGAACAGCATGAGAATGAGAACCTTGATTATGAAGTCAAATTGGATGTGAGAAATTTTTCTTCCACATGTCTTGATGAGCGGAGGGATCACACAGCCACAGATCCAGTTTTACAGAGGCTCAACCACTTTATTCAACAAGGATGGCCATCAAAGCAATCTAGTTTATCTCAAGAAGTGTAACCTTATTGTCCATAAAGAGATGAGATTTTGTCTGACAATGGTATCATTATGAAAGGTCCAAAAATAATTGCTACAAAGCCTTTGCAACAAGAGTACATTACTATCTTCCATCGTGGTCAGCCAGGAGCAGAATCTACCAAAAGTATTTTGGCCTTCTATGTCACAAGACATTGACAGAGTACTTTCGTATTGTTCTGTGTGTAACAGTACTGTCATATTGACAGAAAAAATCACTTCAACTGCACCAGATTCCTGAACTACCTTGGTCGACAGTAGCTACTGACATTTTCAAATAGAATGGTCAACATTATTTGGTGTTAGCAGACTTTTTTTCCAGTTGGTTCAGGATTGAACTACTTCCTAATCTAGAATCCAGTACTGTCATCACTAAGATGAAGCATCATTTTGCAGTCCATGGTAGTTCGCACAAAGTTATTTCTGACAATGGCACGCAGTTTACATGCCAACAGTTCAAAAGATTTGCCAAAGAGTGTGACTTTACTCATTTCATGAGTAGCCCAGAGTATCCTCAGTCAAATGACTTGGCAGAACGTGCAGATCAAAGTGCAAAACAGTTACTAGAGAAGTCAAAATAAGACAATAGTGATGTTTTCCTGAATGTCTTGGATCTCAGAAATACTCCTTGTGATAAACATCTTGGTTCACCTGCCCAGAGACTTTTGTCAAGACAAACCAAAATCACGTTACCAATCAGTAGTCAATTGTTGGTTCCATGTGTCAAGAAGAACAGGTCAGTCAAAACCAATCTGTTGGAGAACCATTTAACCCGGAAGTCCTACTATGATAAGACCAGCAACCCACTCAATCCATTAAGAGATAGAGGAGTGGTAAGGATGCAAACGTCCAAAGGTTATGATCGGATTGGAGTCGTGATGAATATTTGCTCAGAGCTGAGATTGTACATTGTGGTCACAAGGAGTAGAGTTTAGGCAGAATCGGAAACATTTGATGCTGGTGTCCGAGCCTATACCACAGCACATAGACTGTGAGAAAGATTATTTATATCAGAGTAAGTTGTCCAGTGTTCCAGTTTCAAAGGAAGTTCCAGAGAATGCTCCCATTCCTGTGATGAATCCAGATGTTCCTGATGCCAGTTGTTCATCGAAGACTGTCCCTGTTGCTAAACCCAGCCCAGATTGCTATGTTACCAGATCCAGTCACACCTCCAGACCATGTTATAGATACATGGCAACTTGGACATGAACATTGTGTTTGTTTCTAATGTCTATAGTAATGCATGTCTAACTCCAATGTTATTTTCAACTAAGGGCAATTTTTTTAAGAGGAAGAATGTAGATCAGTGTGTGTGTGTATGTGTGTGTGTGTGTGTGTGTGTATCTTTAAGAAACTATCTAAGGGGTTGCACAAGTGTATAAATACTGAGCACATGCAAGCCTATCTGACATTTTATAGTAAGCTGTTGAGATGTAAGCAGGTATATCTGCAAGGTCTGTCTGTTAATCAGTTCATTTATATTTTATGATGCTGCTATCCATCCTGATGTGTTTCTATGTAATAAAGCATCTAAACAAACTACCCCACCTGTTCGTCATCTATGTTGGAGAAGGATGAGTGACAGTCATGTTCCCCCCATCATTAAGAAATCTTTCTCTGTGGCCAAATTAATTTCCAAGGCATATGTTCAAGATCCAAAAGAGTTAACCTTCCACTGTACTCTTCCCTATCATCAAATACAACACTGTCATTTGATATATACAAATCCAATCATATCGCTGAACTGGAAAGGCTGCAGCAATTTTTAGTCAAGAAAAAAAAGGCCTTAAAACCTTCAACTATCTGCATAGATTAGTTTAATTCTTCTTATACTTAGTAGTATACCATCTGCTCTGAGGTCACCCACGTCTTGTTTTTTTGAGCCATGAAAGACTCAGTCCTATTCGACCGTCTGTTTCTTCACAAAACCAGTGGCTTTAAAAACACTTGTTTTGGGGCTTAAATCATACCAACAAAAAAAGAAGACATGCAGAAAGGATATTTTCCCTAAAATGTTTTCCCAAATGTAAGAGTTAAAAATACTATTTTTACATTTATGGCTAGTCTTGAGGGATGGATGGTGAACAAATTTCAAAGTTATTATTTATGGCCTTGCTACTGAGAGGTGAACATTTTTAATGTTTTAAACATAAAAGAGAAATTTTATCTAGATGGGTCTACTTCAGATGATCAAATTTTTAAAACCAAAATTTCATATACCCAAAAACCCTATGATCAAAGTTTAAAACTTTAAACATTGAAAGAAAAAAAAAAAACAAAAATTTTGTTTTGAGCAAAACATTTTTTAAAAAATCCCAATAAAATTGTTGTGTTTTTTGGTTTTTAGTTAGTAAAAGGGAACCCCCCTTAATGACTTAGTTTTTTACGGCCATTTCGTGAACAATTCAATGAAGGTACCCCTTTCCCCAAAGCTAACAAAAGGCTGTAGCTGAGAATTGAACAGGACAACGTTTTACCTGTACAGAAAAAAAGCAATCGGATCACACAAAGGGGAAAAAGGAAAAATTTTTATTCTGCATGGGAGTTTGTTCAGAATGCTCAAATTTTTAAAAACTTTGATCATATGGTCCCTTTAAAAATTTTGGGTTTTAAAACTTCAGCCATCAAAAGGGAAAACCCAGCTAGGTTAATTTGTGATTTTTAGTTTTTTTTCTATGTTCTTTAAAAAAGTAATGAGGCTGCAGGGGTGACCATTCCCCGGGGGATCAAACAGACACTATTTCATTCTGTATTATTGAAGCAAAAGGCAAACTTAACAAAAACTCCTACATTTCCACTGGATTAAAATATCAAAGTTTATTTGCGGGTTTTCTAAATGTTAAACTGTAACTAGTGGAATACCATAGAGATTATCTTGAAAAATAGGGTATATTAACTTGTATATGGTACTTGGTGTACATCACTAAATCTTATGATTTCTGTGACTGCTTTATGTATCTTCACATTGAAAAAATAAACAAGCAAGTAAATGGATAGATGAATAATCAGCTAGATGCACAAATAAAGTAACTTTAGACATTCAATTAAAGAAATACAGCCCACCAAATACGTAAAAAAGAAATTTTTTTTTCTTTAGAAATAAAAAGTCAAACAAAAAATACTAACTCAGTCAGAAATTGATAACAACACTCAAAATGGAACATATTCTATCTAAAATGAGAAAAAATAAACTAACTAAAAATGTCTTCAAAATGCATCAGAGAAAAAAATATTTTAAAAAAGATTCTTATGGGGGAGCCTAGATGGTCAACTGAGAGCAGTGAAGTTCAGGCCCTTAAAAATTAAAAAATGTTACAAGTTTAAAACATCAGAAATCAAAGATAAACTACTTAACTACATAAATATCAATTCTGGTGGAGATATGCAAGAGTCACTGAATATGACCAACTCAAGGAATTCTCACCCAGATGTTGCTTTGAAAAAAGAACTTCAATTAAACTTTACAGGAACCCTTTTTTGAAGATGGGTGGCTTTTTTTAGAAAACCTCAAATTAAATTCTCAAAACAGACGGGTTTTAGACTATTACAAACACAAAAAAATTACAAATATAGAGACTTCTAAATGACATTGAAGGAGACTAAAAGAGGAAAAGAAAAGAATTTCTTTAAACAGAATACATGGCTGTTAACAAAATAGATGACTTAGAAACAGGGAAAGGAGAAACAACATAAGGATCTTTGGTCTGCCTGAAAACACTGAAGGTGAAGACATTATTTCATTCTTAACAACCTGGATTCTAAATTTTTTAGACGAAGAGGGACTTTCTTTTGGGAATTAAAAGGGGCATAGAGCACTAAAGAAACCTGCTTCACTCAAAAATACTACCTAGATCCATAGTTATAAAAATTTCTGGACAAGGAACTAATATTAAAATCTGCTTGGGAAAATCCCCCTTAAAAAACAATCAAAGCCTGATAAGGTTTGACAATGATTATTCTTCCGGAATACTAGAACGAAGGAAAAAAATCTGGCCAATAATAAAACTGTTGAAACAAAACAACATTAAAAAAGCTGGCCTTTCCAGCCAAGATAAAAATTTTTGCCAATGAGAAAGAACCTTTTAAAGAAAAGCCCATATGAAACAAAACAACAAAAGTGTCTACCCCGAAGAAATGGAATGGATGGCCCCCACTCTTAAAAAAATAAAAAAACAAAATTGGACTGATGCTAGAAAAAGAAACAAAAACTGTTTTCCAAGATAGCTGTCCCAAAAAAAAACTCTTTCAACTACATCTCTCAAAGTATCAACTGAAAGGTACACACTTGTCATTGTTTTTATTTTTAAAAAGGGGGGTTTTAAACAACGAAACAGTAATGATTTATTCAGAATGTTCAGATCCCAAAAATTCTTCACAAACAAAGGTAGGTCAAGATGGATTACTATTTACATTATATATAAGCCAAACAAAGTAACATATAATACAAACATAGAAGTTTCTATTCCCTACTTGAACTCAGTGAATACTTATCTTGTTCATTTTTCATTGATTTTACTTATAATAATTTAAGTAATTAATTAACTAATTCAGCAAGGTACCATTCATCAGAGTTCAGACTCAAATGTAACGAATTAACATCAAAAAATAGCAGTAACAGTAGAGTGTTTTGAAAAAAAGCTGTCGGAGACTAATGTTTTGTTAAAGTATGATTTAGAAATGTCATGGGTTAAATAATAGAAGCTCTTAGTACAAATGTCACATTATTCTGTCTAAATATAGTTAATATCAATTATGGCAGGTATCACAGCACTGCTGTTTGATCAATCTTTATATGGTGTGCATGGATGCAGCTGTGTCTGGAGCTAGTACAAATTTCATTATTATTCTGTTAAACATAGTTAATATCAATTATGGCAGGTATCATAGAGTACTGTTTGATCAATCCTGATATGATTTCGTGGATGCAGGTTGGTAAAAAATGTCATTATTTTGTCTAAACATAGTTAATATCAGTGGGGTATCAGCTTTGAGTGCTTTTTATTAACCCGACATGGGGTGTGGATGCAGCCCGTTAGATGTTTTTGTCTCCAAAACTGTGGGTTGCCTTGTGATCAAGGTTTACTGATCTTGTGTATTAGGAAGAGACATTTGGTGTTTTAGCCTGGATCCAGGGAAGTGGATAAAAATGTGATTTGGGATATTTTAAAAAATAGTTTGTTTATACATCTGTTGAGTGAGAAGGGGGAAAGGGTGGAAAATGTGTTATCTCTTGTTGTGGCAAAGGTTTTTTTTTTTTTTTTTATCTGTTTGCTCTGTTCTTTTCTGGCTGCCTCCGAAAGGGAGGGGAAATTTTGGCTTGAAGTTGCAGTGAAGTGAAGCTTTGCTTCAGGTGCATCATGAACCTCTTTTCAGCCCCGACACACTAACAGAAACAGAAATCCCAGGTTTATGTATGAGACAGAGTGACAATGCTTAAACTCTGTTGAGCCTAGATGATTCTCAGCAATGACGTTTTTTGGTTTTAAAAAAAAAAATATATATATATTAAAAAGACTATTTTAAACCACATGTAAAATATTGATGGTCTCCCCCCACTTTGTTTAGCTATTAAGTTGATTTTGATAAAAAAAAAAATAATAAGCCCCAAATTTTTTATTTAAAATGTATTTTTGGTCCCAAAAATTAAAGGGCTTACATAAGAGTGAAGTCTGAGTTATTGTGAAAAACTAAGAGCACTTGGTCTTGTGAACCCTTAAATGTATGGGGGGTGAGCTTGCTACTGTTATATGGGGATAGCTGATTCTAGGGGTGTTTGGGGTTAAGTGCTAGAGAGTCATCAGATTTCCTTGGAAATATCTGTGGAATGGAAGGGTGTTGAGTGGTTCAGGAGAGTGGGCAAAAAAGTGGTAAAATGGAACAGGACAAATATTGGTTTGGGTATTTTAAGAACAGCCTAAATACACACATGAACTAGTGAATGGTATTCTGGCAAAACTGGATGGGCATTGTTCTCTGTTTGAAGTACTGATATTTTGTTTTAAGGATAAATATACTTATAACAAATAAGAAACTAGAAGGGTCTCATAATTTAAAGTCTATGAACTGTATAAACATGCTTGGAAGGAGCTAATAATAAAAATAAGCATTACAGCTTGTCGTCTCTCAAATAACTAAGCAACAGCCAAAAAAAGCACACACACACAATAGTTATGTAATGTATGATTTTAGTAAATCTAGACATAAAATATATAATCGTCATATAAGATGAAGCAGTCTTCTGAATTTAGATATTAAAGACATGTTTTAATAACATGGGCTTGTGAATAATAACACTACTGTCTTAACTTGTCATAAATGACATGCACTATATTGAACATCAAGGGGAAGCATGATGATTTTATTATATAAGTAAATATGCAAGATAAGTCATGTAATTACTTTAACTTGAATTGTAGTTTTTGTAACCCATCTTGACCATATACAATACTTAAGCAGTTACCAAGGTAACTAATGCTTTAAACATGGCATCAAATTGACAAAATTGTTCAAGAGAAACAATAGAAGCCTGAACATGAAATGCCACAGAATGTAACAATCATATTCTGAACAAATAGTATTAAATTGATAATAGACACTCAGTTTAATAACATGGGCTTGTGTATAATACCACAAGTTATCACTCTAGCAATATCCCTAAACTTAGTAGCACAACACTATATTCTGCCCTCTCATATACAGACACTGCACATTATAATAATATCTGCCCAAAATTGTTCAAGAACTACATAACAGACCAGTTCAAAACTAAACACATATGCTCTCAGTCCTACTTCAAAAAAACACAATACTTTCTCACACTCATCACCAAACTCCAACATCTGTATCACCATTTTAACACCAGGCTCACAATAAGTGGGGACATCCACCCCAACCCAGGTCCAAATCCATCCTGTCCAACACAAACTGCTCCAACACAAATGTCAGAACATAACACCCCCACTATCTTCATTCCTGGGCAAATCAACAACAGCAGCAAAACCAGCCATCTTTTAATGCTAAATATTAATATTAGAAGTATCAAAAATAAAATACCTGAATTCCAGGCCAAAGCACACTCCCCAGACATAGTTGCTTTAACAGAAAACTGGCTAAATAAAAACATAGCTAACTTAGAAGTTCACCCCACAGGCTACAATATCATTAGACAAGACAGACCACTTCGTAAAGGGGGTGGAACTGCCTTACTGTATAAGTCCAACTTAACTGTACATTAATTACAAACTCCTACCCTCCCCAAAAATTTGGGACATACTTATCTCACAACTTCAACTTCACCCTAAAAAAGGTCATCACCACAATTGTGATCTATATTCCACTTGGTAATACACCTGCTAGCCTTGAAGACTTCTTATCCTGGTGTTCTTCCACATACTCACAAGAAACCCTTATTCTGGGGATTTCACCCTAGACTGGTTCACCTGTATATCAGAACCAACAAGTAATCTAATAAATCTCCATGGCTACCAGCAGCTAGTCCAAATTCCAGCTGGATGTGATAAAAAATCTAAAAGGGAATCCATCCTTGACTGGGTCCTAACTAACAGCCCCACATTGTACCCACACAGGCAGTCCCCAGACACCTTAGTGACCAAAATAATATACTTATATGTAGTAGACCAAGCATATGCAAAACTATTAACTATAAATTCACTAGAAACACAAAAAAAATCTCTTCTGAAGTCCTCAATACTTTACTCTGTAACTGTGGCTGGACCCCCTAAAACCCTCCCATTTGACCGGGTGTAGTATTCAACAAAACTTTTCTACATCACCTAGACACTGTCACTCCATTGTGCAAAATCTTAGAAACTCTACAAATCCCTGGCTCAGTAAAGAAACCAAACAAACCCTCAAGTCCAGAGACACTGCCTTTACTATCAAAAACAAAGAAACACAAAGCCTAAGTATCAAGAACTGTGCAATGCAAAAAAAGCATTAGGCTGGACAAAAATCCTACTACATGACATCACAAACTAAATACCAACACAACCCCACAATTTTGAAAAATGTAAACCAGCTACTAAAACCCACCCAAAGGCTACCCCAAACCACCCATCCCTGACCTAAAGTTCCCATAAACACAATTCAAATACCACTTTGTGAACTCAATTCTATCCTTAGTATCACAGGACAGTTTACCTCACTATCCCCTCCAACACAAGTAACAGTAATACAAGCTTTACCCTCAAAACAGTTTCCACCACTTCAATCAAAAGCATGCTGTCCAAACTAATAACCTCATCAACAGCAGTCGACTACTCCCCAGCTATTTCTTGAAACTCACAGCAGATGCTATTGCTATCCCAGTCTCCACTCTCATAAACAGATCAATTGTTGAAAATTATGTGCCCAAACTCTGGAAAATATCCTATGTTACACCCATACGTAAAGGTGGGACCTCCACTGAACTTAATAACTACAGATCCATTGCATTACTTTCCCCCCTTGCCAAAATCCTAGAAAAATGCATCCATACCCAGGTGCTAAAATATCTCCTAGACAGCAACATCTTGTCACTTACTCAGCATGGTATCAGACCTGCCCATAGCACCACTACAGCCCTCCTCTGCTTCACAGACACAGTAAACCATCTAAAAAATGAAGTCCTGCAGGTGTCAACTCTTTTTTGGATATGTCCAAAGCATTTGACACAGTCTCACACCAAATCCTGCTAAACAAACTAAATCAATATTGCCTATCAAATTTCACTCTTACCTGGTTCCAAAGCTACTTAACTGACAGGTACCAAGCTGTGAAATGGGAAAATTCTCTCTCTCCTCAGCTGCCCATAACTATAGGACTCCCACAGGGTTCTATCTTAGGACCACTACTTTTCACAATCTTCACAAATGACCTCCATACCTCCACACAGCATGCATCTATCATTCAGTATACAGATAATACTACCTTAATCTGTGCTGCACAAAACACTCCCACCCTCCTGCAAACAACTCAGCTAGCATTCTCTGATGTTGAAAACTACCTTACCAAAGCCCAACTTATCCTCAATCCAAAGAAAACTCAGCTTATGATTATAACCAGTTCTAACAAAAAAACTGATAACAGTCAATTCACTATCTACTCCACAAATGCTTCTCCAATCGCTCCAGTGGCACAGGCTAAGCTATTGGGAATAACCATAGACTCCCACCTAAAATTTGATAGTCATCTCAACTTAACTATTAAAAAGTACATGCCAAACTGGGTCCCCACGTATCAAACCATTTCTTACCAACAACACAAGATCAGCCATTGCTCACTCCCAACTTCTATCCACCCTACTCTATGCATCTCCCCCTTTTGACTAATCTCAACAAAACTGAACTAAGCAAAATGGAAGCCTGCTATAACAGAATTGCCCTTTGCTGCAAATTGCTCATATAGAACTCATCACTGTTTGCTTTGAGACAGCTCCACTGGCTTGAACTGCCCAACCTCCTAACCTACAATCAGGTCTGCCTCTGTCATTCTATCTATTACCTCCCCCAAAAAGTGTCCTGCCCTCAAAACCTAGTACAACATCACTCAGCCAAAAAGGGCCCCTTAGATCATCAAAAAAAACTACTACTAAGTCACCAACAGCTACAATAGCTTTGGAGATGCACGATATAGTAGTTCGGTGGCTAAAAAATGGAATTCTCTCCCCACTAGCATGAAAAACACATTGTCCAAAGCCTCCTTTAAAAACCTCATTTTGGGAACATTTAACAAAGTTTGGGAGTGCCATGATTGCTCCAGCTAGTGAAAGTGGATAATCAAATTTAAAACCTAGAGTACTTGATAATGGTTTTCACTCTTAGTCACAAACAATGGCTAATGTACAATGTATGCACTGTACCTGTGTACTATGTATGTATTATACCTATGCTCCAAATTTCAACTGTATACCACAAATCTATTAATTACCTTTATTTTTAAATTAATATTTTCCTGTTTGTTCTCTCCACTGCAACTGCTGATGTGCTGCATACCATTTTAAAACATGTCTATTGTAATTTGTGTTTAAATGATCATGTCAAAATAAAA
>NW_025052840.1:0-9655 GCF_019279795.1 Protopterus annectens | reverse complement strand
CTAAAACTGGCCTGCCTCTGGGAGCTTGGACACAGAAGGAGAAGGCCTAACCACCTAGGAAGGGAGGGAGTACAGTAGCAGAAGCCCCTTCAGCCTGACCTGCCTCGGAGAGGCCACCTCCTGCAAAATCAAGTCTCCCGAGACTCCAGAGAAGCCTTCTCGTGGACCACCCGGTTCCACTGGAAACCCTCCTAAAAAAAGAACCCGGTCGGGCAGACGACCCATCTTACCACAGGTTTTAACTGCCGTGGCTGCGCTTCTTAGCGAAGCGCCCGAACTCGGCGGCATATTATAGTGCACGCTTCCAAAGACCAGCTGGCACAGTCTAACCTTGGCAATAGATGCGTTTGTGAGACCCTGGCACAGACACTTAACAACGTCGTGCTCAGGCCCCAAACCGCGGAATACACAAAGAATGATGAAATCCCTATCGGTATCCTGTTTCACCAAAGAAATACAGTTATTCCACTTTTTCCTGACATCTGGTAAAACACTGAGGCAGAAAAACAAAAATGTCCCAGCGAGTGCCAACCAACTTGGATTGGTCCTGAAACTCCGAATTGAAAAATTCAGAGCCTTGAGCGGCACTTGCAGCGCTACTTCGACTCGGACCATGCAGCAAAAGACTGAGGAAATGGCGTGGAGTCATGCGCTTTTTGTACCCTGGCGTCCTGATGTCAGTTCTAAAGCCTTGACCCGGCTGACGTCCAGTAACTCTCTTTAATTATTGAACCCGACGGACAGCGGACTACCCATATGTAAGGACTGCAGCAATGTGAGATGAAGAACATCACTGCAACATGTAAACAGAGGGACATCACCCATTCCCAGACTCGCATGGCCGCCTGACACCATAGATAACCTAGGTGTCCCACGTTGCTTGCCTGATATACTACACTACTGCCATTCTGTCCATGTGGCTGGCTATAAAAACCTGGAAAAGGTGGTCTTAAAAGGCCTGCAATGCTAGGAGGACCACCTTCATTTCTGAACTATGATGCAAAGACTGGCCTCTTGTTGTGCCGCGTTCCTTGGACAGTCTATCAGAAAATGTCCTACCTCAAAATGCTTTAATAGAAAGAGGTCTTTCTTTTGTCCAGGATTCTGGCTGTGTAACTCTGCCCATCTGACTACCTAACATTATTTTTGCATCCCATGTATGAGAATGGAAATTGATTCAGTAGGATCAGAGCTCTACCTCTGTTACCACAGTGAATAAAAACCTATGTAGAAACCTACCTTCAGATGCTTAATTTCTACAAAAATAAGGAAAAATTGCTAAAATGAAAGTATTCACTTGCGACTGAAGGCAGTGATTGATCCACCCTCCCTGCATATGGCAACAAATGAGACTGGAGGTAAATAAGAGCACAGCATTGTAGTAAGGGAACAAGGAAGGAGATAAGAGCGCACGTAAGAAAGCTGTTTGCTGTAGCAGTACTTGATGACAGCCAGTCTCTTCCTTGAAGTGAACTAAAGAGAAAAAACGGAATGCAGTGAAAGAAAGGATAAAATTCCAAAATTTAATTCCAATGATTGTGCACAAACGGATGAGCGCTTTCATAGCTTTTCAGATCCTTCTACAAAAATCCCCACAAACCTGTTCTTTATATAAAGAACCCAATCAATCAATTAATAAAAGATCAAAACATTTTTTAAAGGGCTCATCTACACTAGATAATTAAAAATTATAAAAGACATACACAAGCATGTAAAAACATATAAAAACATATATAAATAAAAAGTGCTCATATAACATACACTCAAATGCATAATGTTAAAAGTATTGAAGATGTGTGTGAACAAGTACATCTGGTCATTGATATGCCTAAATATGACAGTGTGAATCAACACTGAAACTAAACTACAGATGTATGTGGATAACTGCTGAATTATCTCACATTCCTGTGTTGTTTCAACTTGGGTTTAATTGAGGCTCTATCATTCAACCCATGCCCCCTATCTGCTTTTAATGTAATGATCCAGTCAGTCTCCTTAGCCTCTGTGAAGTTCATAATGTCACCACCCCTCTTATTGGCAATAACTATCTCAATAAACAGAAAAATATGATCCTCATGGTTGGTGATTACATGCGCTAAAGCATTATGGGTACCTTCCTCATGTGGTAGATATGTTCTCTCATTCTGTCCCGTGGACGGTTAGTTTTACCAACACAGAACACAGCATGCCTGGCAGATAGCTAAATAACACATTAGATGTCATGCAATCTGCATCCACCCTAGTGGAAAATATCGTATGTTGGTCTGGGTGGAAAAATTCCTCACTACTACCTATATAGGAGCAAAAATTACAATGGCCACAGGGTTTAGTACACCCAATATTCATCACAGTCCTATCAAATCTAGGATAGCATAACAATCGCTTCAGATTACTCCTATTCCTGAACAAAAAACCCGGTGTCTCCCCCACAATGCGTTTCAAATCATTATCAACAAGGAGGATACCCCAGTGTTTACCAATGATCTCCCTCAGCTGGGTCAGAAGTAAAACAAGTAGAGAACTTGATGGGTCTGTGACCATGAGATCTCCAGTGACTTCATACTGGCTTCTAGAACCAAAATATAAACAGGGTAGCAGCGATATGCTTCCTCCAGATAAGAGGTGATGCACATCATTATAATCGACTCAATAATCTGTTTCTGAGGCTTTCTAACCTAAGTAAAACCATTGTCAGTGGATTTAATCTGAGGTCAATGGCCTGTCCTTTCATGATATTTTTAAAAACAAATGGTGGATGCAACCCAAATAGTGGGGAAAACATGCCTTGATGAACTCCCAAAACAAATGAGTTAACTCTCAATATATAAATGAAAATCCTGTGTTTGAGTGATTCATAGAAAGTAAGGAATGTAGCTATTCAAAAAAATTGATTTAACTGTGTTAATGTACCATTCAAAGGACAAAAGGTCCAACAAACCTTCTGTAGAAAACCACATGTTTACAAAAAAATTCATTCTTAAACAAAACATGCTCTTTAATGGAAAAAAGTACAGTTTTGTACCTACCATAAATGTAGATGTTGATCCACATTGCTGCAGTCCTTACATATGGGTAGTCCGCTGCCCTTTGGGGGGAATATCAAAGTATTAGGCGGGCGGGTAAAAACGACTGACATCGGGGCGCAGGGTACAAACCATGCCCGGGCGCATATCCTCAGTCTTTTCTTGCCCCAGATGTCAGAAGACCCTAAAAAAAAGGCCCAAAACCCAAAAAGACAGCAAAAACAACCAACCACCCTTGCACTTTTTGTACAATATATACAATACCCACAATATTACAACCCAAACCACAAGCCTCTAACTACAGGGGGGAAAGGGGGGAAAAGGACTGCAGCAATGTGGATCTTGAACATCTACATTTATGGTAGGTACAAAACTGTACTATGTTCTTCATCTCACATTGCTGCAGCCCTTTAAAAGGGTAGAATCCCAAAGCAGAGGGGGAGGATGGCAAAACTATAAAGCATTAGGAGCTGCCAAAATGCCCTGTAAAATTGCAGTGGCAAAACCAGCCCTAGATTTAGAGTAAAGTGGAAGGTGGTAATGCTTAGAAAAGTATGCACTGAACTCCAAGTAGCTGCCCCCAAAATATCTTTAGTGCCACCCCTTAAAAGCAGTAGAAGTGGCAGGAGCCGTAGTAGAATGAGGCCTTATCCCAGCTGGAATCCCCTTACCATGATGGGAATAACAGAAAAAAAAACCCAATCCACTTAGAAATAGTTTGTTTTAAAACAGGCTTGCCCTGAGAACCCAAAGCAAAGAAACAAATAACTGCTGAGACTGCCTGAACCCTTTAGTTCTGCTCAAATAATATGAACTGCCTGTGAACATCAAAGGTGTGAAAAATTTTTCCCCTTTTATTTGGGGGTTTTGCAAAAAAAGTGGGAAAATGAATAGTTTGGTTTAAAACACTAGAAACCACTTTAGGCATAAAGGAAGGATTAGTCAAAGATACCCTATCCTTATGGAAAATTAAAAAAGGCTCAAGCCATGGGCCTGTAATTCAGAAACCCTTTTTGCAGAGGTAATGGCCAAAAAAAAGGGTCTTCCATGATAAATATTTCAACTAAAGGGCTGCAGGCTCAAAAGGTTGTAGAGTGAGTTTCTCCAACACAAAATTGAGATCCCAAGCAGGAGTAGGAGTTTTTACGGGGGGGTCTTATATTCTTTGCCCCTCAAAGGGAATTGCTTAAACAAAGGATGAGAAAACAATGGTGGGTCACAGTCATAGTGAGCAGAAATTGCTGCAGCATGAACCTTAATGGAGAAGGACAAACCTTTGTCCAGTAACTCAGTAAGATATTAAAGGGCCACACTTAAATTAGGCAGAAACATAAAATTTCCTTTGCTGCTCCAAAATAAAAATCTCTCCATTTATCCCCCTTTTTCCTTGTACTAGGCCTTCTACCCTCCAAAATAACATTCAAAACTTGCTGTGGAAGCTGAGGCCCCCCAGGGTTTAAAACAGAATATGCCAGGCTGTTAGATGTAGGGGTGAAGTTTGACATTGAGTAAATGACTGTTCTCCTGAGACAGCAGGTGTGGAATCGGGCAAAGGCCATGGAGGCCCCTTCAGACTTCTCAGTAATGGGTACCAGTGCTGTGAGGCCAATCTGGAGCTATTAAAATCATCTTGGCTTGTCCTGTCTGCCCCGAGTCCCTTTTGGGAGGAGAGGCAGAGGTGGAAAGGCATACACATGAAGATTGCTCCAATTAAAAGAGAGCATCCACTTTCCAAGCTGTGGGATAAAACCCTTTTTGTGCAAAACTTTGGCAGCTGGTTTTAGGGGGAAGCGAACAGATCTATGTCTGGAGTTCCCCATAACTGTCAATTTCTGAAATACATGAGGATCCAATTTCCATTGGGGGGATCCATAATTTGTCTGCTCAACACATCTGCTAAGGAGTTCTGTGCCCCGGAAAACCTTGCCTGAAGATTTAGCTGTAAACTGAGAGCAGTCTCCCACAAAATCATTGCTTGCTGCATAGAGGATAAGAATGTTCCCCTTGCTTGTTGATGTACCACATGACAGTTGTGTTGTCTGTTAGAACAACACCTGCCCGGGAAAGGGTAAATCCTTGAAAGCTATAATGCAAATTGGACTGCTAACATCTCCTTCAAGTTGATATGTAGATGTTGAAGTCTGGCAGGATTTGTCTTGTACCCACTTTCCATTTAGATGAGCTCCCCAAGCTTTGTCTGAGGCATCTGTCGTTAGAATCTGATTTGCCTCTGGCGGGTCACAGAGAGTCCCTTGTTTAGGTGACATTCCTGAGCCCACCACAAAAATTCCTTTTGAATGCAAGGTATTATCTGAATGACAGTGTCCAATCTTGGCAGTGCTGTGTCCATACATTTTGAGATACCATTGTAGCTTCCTCATATGCAGTTTGGCATTGGGAAGCACCAGAATACAAGATGCCATAAACCCCCCAAGGCTTGAAGGACTGTCCTTGCAGTCAGCCTGGACTGATGAGACAATTGATGGAAGTAAAGAAAAGATTCTTTTGTTTGCCCGGGGTCAAAAGGCCATCTGGGATGCTGTATTCAGTCTCACACCCAGAAAGCACATGTCCTGAGAGGGTACTAGACTGGACTTTATTTGTTCACAGAATACCCCAGGCATCTTAGCACTGCTATCACATATTAAATGATGAAGAATTTTCCTTTCTTGGGCCAGAATCAGGCAATGCCAAATAAGGATAGATCTGTATTCCTTTAGCCTGAAGAAAGCTATCACTGGAGCCAGAACCGTGAACACTCTGGGGTAGATAAGCCAAAGGGCAATGCAGAGAACTGATAATGAGAAGTCCCAGGGCCCCCGATACTTCCTGCAATTAGCCTGATAGGAACATGAAGGTAAGCCTCCTTGAGATCCAGAGTACCATCCAGTGATCTTTGCCCAGCAGAGGTAAAAGCTGTTGTAACGTCAACATTTTGAACTTGGGAATGTCCCGATAGTGTTGAGGATAGATAAATCCAAAATTGGTCTCCACGTGTTCCCCCTTTTTTTACTAGGAACAGGGAGAATAAAATCCTAGGCCCACTTCTGGCAGAGGGACGGTTTTATGGCCCCTATTTGAAATAGCAGAGAAATTTGTTTGTGAGCCTCTAGTCTTTGCTGAGGAGGAACTGGCATGCCTTTGAAAGGAGGCAAGGTATGGAAATAAAACCTTTTAACCTTGGTGTATGATATCCAATACCCATCTGTCTTGGGTAATTAAACTCCAATTTTCCTTGAAAGTGCCAACCTTCCTCCCAAAGGTGCTGCCAGGCAAGAAGGATCTGGCAGCTGAAAAAGGGAGGTCATTGGGCCTGTTTCAAAGGACTGGCCCCCGCCCTCACCGAAGATTTTGCAGGTGAACTCCCCGTTCTAGGCCTGAAGAGTCTGAGCTCTGCCCCCACCCGCTAGATCTACCCCCAGACTGAGTCATAAGAAGGATCGTCCACCCCTTAGCAGGCCAATTCTACTAAACTTGGAGGCTGAACTTGCAAAAATCTTTAACAGCTGCATAGACTTAGCCTTGTCTTCGATTTTCTTCAAGACTGACGCCACAGGTGAACCAAACAACACATCAGACTGTAACGGAGCATCCAAAATCCTTGTCTTAACATGGTCAGATAAATTCTGATCCCTCAGCCAGGCGTGCCCCAAGAACTGGTGGCAGCCACCCTAGGAGGCCTGTACAGCATCAAAACCACATTGAAAGAATGCTTACCCACCTGTTCAGAACATGCACCAAAACTTGTAATTTTTTCACTCAATGCCTTCCGAGCATCTACCTTAGACTTCAATTGAGAAAGAGATAGTTTTGATATTTCAACATGTGAAACTGGCAATTCAAAGCCCTCATAGCTAAGGGGAAGAAGTATAGACTTTCTTTCCCCATCTATCCAAAGCTCTGGCCTCTTTATCTGGGGGGGATTTTTTCAACAGACCTTGACACCCCTTTGGCCCTGACTAACAGTTTCTGGGTCCCCTAGGACTCTTATAAAGATATTTATGAGCTCAGGCACCCTGTAATACCTATCCCGGGTTTTAAAAAGGGAGGCAAAGAATCAGGATTAAGTGAAGCCTCTGCAAAACATCTTCCACAACATCCAGAACAGGGGTATAGCCAAGGCCTATGCTGGGGTAAAACAAAATTCCCTAAGCCTTTTCCTGGAATCAGAGAAGTCCTGACCTTCCCACTTAAAATGTTCCCTCATGGAATGAAGAGTCTCTGAAAAGAAAAATCCTCTGGAGGAGAAGCAGAAGGGTAGAATCATCCATCAGAATCAGAATAAGGGAGTACTCCTGCAAGTCTTCAGACTCTGAAACATCCAAACCTGCTCAAAACTCCCCCCAAATCTGGCTCCACCCTAGGCCTCTTATCAGGAGGGGCAAGAACCTCTAATCAAAGTAATTAAATCTTCTGCCATTTTAAGCATGTGCTTCTTGGGCACAGACCCCGCTGAACTAGGGTGACACCAACAGAAGCTAAACCTGGCCTGCCTCTGGGGGAAGCCTTGGAAACAGAAGGAGGGGCCCAACCACCCCAGGAAGGGAGGGAGTAGAGTAACCTGAGAAGCCCCTTCAGCCTGACCTGCCTCCAGAGGCCACATCCTGCAATATCAAAATCTCCCCTGGGACTCCAAAAAGCCCCTTTGGGAAACCCCGGTTTCCCCTGCCTCTAAAGAACCGGCGTCCGGGGGGCTTTCTCCTGGGGTTAGCTGCTTTGTCTTTGGGTTCGAAAAAGCGGGCCGAGATCCCGGCATATTATAATTACCCCTTCCCCCGACCAACCTGCACAATCTAACCCCTGGTTTTTAACCTAGCACAAAAACGACCCCAAAAACCCCTGCTCAGGCCCCCAAAAAAGGAATACACAAAAAGATAATCCCTATGCGGGATCTGTTTCCCACAAAAATACAGTTATTCACTTTTTTTGACATCCGGGAAACCACTGAGGCAAGAAAAACTAAAAATTCCCCCGGTACTTAAACCCATCGGTCTGAAACTCGAAAAAATTTTAGAGCCGGCACTTAAAGCTGCTTCTGCATCGGACCATGCGGCAAAAGACTGAGGATATGGCGGGTCATGCGCAAACCCCGGCGCCTGATGTTTTGGGGCCTTTACCGGCGTCAGCCTAATACTTTGATTTGGGCCGAGGGCAGGGGGACCCATAAAACTGGCTGGAATAAAAATATTTTACGTTCAATGCAAAGTTTTCACCTTTCTATAAATTGGTCCTGGCATAAAAAAGTTATTTTTAAGACCAGTTCCAAAATGAAAAAAGTCATCACACATACCTTCTCAAAATCAATAATCAAGCCCCTTGGGAAACCAAAAAATTATAAAAACAGTGGGACCTAAAATTGTGTAAAATTCAATTGCTGCGGCCTTTAAAACTTGTACGTTTTTCCTCCATAAATTAGTGTTAAAACCCCTTGCTGCATCCCAGGGTATCCTGCCCGGGGCCCCCAAAATCAAAAAACTCTTTAAGCAGACTAATAGGAAAACAAAGCCCAAACCCCAACCCTCTTTTTTTGCCCCCCAAATTCAAAACCCTAAAAAAAACAAAACCAAAAACAGAAAAAAAACCAGCACTTGCTAATTATAGTACAAAATTACACTTATAAAAAATTTTTCAACCACACAAACCCAACAAAGGGGGGAGGGAGGGTTGCTGCACAAGTGGAAACACTAAATTTATGGTGGTCAAAAGTACATGCTTCATTACTTTCTCATTCCTTGGGGGAACCCAAAGCAGAGGTATGGAGGGGGCCAATTAAAAACGGACTGCCAAAATGGAAAACAGCATGGGAAAAAACCACCCTTTTGAAAAGTGGGGTAATGCCAGAAAAATATGCCCGAACTCCAATAGCTGTCCAAAATATCCTTTGGGTTCCATCAAAAACTTGGGGATGCTTAGTGGAATGAAAGTAACCCACTGGAACCCTTTAGGGAAAAAAAAGAATGCAAAACCCAAACCCTTAGAAATAGGTTTTACAAGGCTTGCCCTGAGAATCAAACAAAAGAAAAAATAACTCGAGACTGCCTAATTTAGTTTTCCAAAAAATGAACGCCGGTAATCTAAAAAGGCAAAATCTTTCCCCCATTTTGGGGATTTGAAAAAAGAGGCAAATAAAAGTTTTGGAAAGCCACATGAAACCCTTAGGAAAAGGGAAATTATCGTAAAAACCCATCCTTATGGGAAAATTAAAAATTCAACCCATAACCTCAATTCGAAACCCTTTAAGGTTGGCCAAAAAAACACTTCCAGATAAATATTTCAACCCGAAGAGCTGAGGTCAAGGTTGTAATGAGTTTCTCCCAAAAAAAATTGAATCCCCAAAGGGGGGAAACCTGGGGGCTTTACTTTCCCCCTAAGAAATTTCGAACAAAGGATAAAAACAATGGGGGTCCTCTATAGAAATTGGAGAACAATGAAAGGAAAACAAATTTTTCCAAATGAAGAAGAAAACCACCAAATTGGGAAAAAAAAACTTTTTGCCCCAAAAAAAAAATTTTTTTGAAACCCCGATGGTTTAGTTTTTTTTGGGGGAAGGGAACAGGAAAAAAAATATGCCGGGTTTCAAAATGACATTTCAAAATTTCCCCCGAAACAGGGAAACCAAAATTTCCAAAATT
>NW_025052839.1:0-11196 GCF_019279795.1 Protopterus annectens | reverse complement strand
ATTTTTTTTTTCCCTTTTTTCCCTGTCTGTGTTGCAGTTGATGTCCTTCCATATCATTGTTGCAGTATTCATCATCTCTGGCATCTCCTGCCAAGGATAGCCGAATGGCTGGCCAGTATACCAAAGCCTTTAGTACCCAAGGAGGCGTTGCCAGGCCATCAGACTTCCATAGGGTATAAAAGTGATACATGTATGGTCAAACTCTCAGAACTTCTATTGTATACTCCAGTCTGTACCCCATTGTTGCACTCTGAATGTCCTCTCACTTATTACTGGTATTTTACTGAGCCTACATTTTTTAGATAAGTACCCCACTGGGGTTCTTTTTTCTTTTCTTTATATTGTTTACTGGGTTACATATCATCCGTAAGAGTAAGGGAAGTGTCAGTGTGGAAGGCAGATTCCCCATAAAGACCACCATGATAGGTGCTTGTTTTGCTTAGGGCATCGTACAACGACACACACACTGATGTTCATGGTGCATACAGCTGCAGTGATAACAGATGGGTTCTCCTGCCGTCAGGCGGGCCCTCGGTCGGCTGAATTCCAAAGTCTAGGTCGGGGTAATGCTGCTGGCCGGTATTAAACTTCTTCCCTGGCGCTAGTCAGCGACAGGGGGTATAAAGAACCAGCCGTCAGACGCCATTTTCTTCAGTCTTTCTTGCCTTGCGGTTGCCCCTAAGCAGAAACGAAACCTTGTTCGCAAGTGCCGGGTCGACCAGCTCCTGAAATTACGAAAATTTTGCAACGAAGTTTTCTTGAAAGCTAAGTACCCCGTTAGGGAAACTTTTCTTTGCCTCAGACCGATGTCAGACAAAGTTAATAATTGTATTTCATGTGGGAAGCAAATACCGCGTAAGGATTTTCATTCCCCTCTGCATTCCTTTGCTTAGGCCCAGACCACCACGTCGCCCTCGGGGTCTGTCGTTTTTGTGCTACATTCAACAAAGCGCGCACCATTAGCTGCCAGTCTGGGTGGAGTTCCGCCCCAGCACTATTTTGGCAAAAATTTAACTATATTATGTAAATGCGTCGGATACTCCGACTCCAGTTTGTCTAAAGCGCGAAAGATAAGGACCGACAGGCATACGAGGTCGCGACTTCTACCGACACCATGCCAAAACACGACTACAGGTGGTCGGTTCTCAGTGGCGCCTCGGCGGCCTCTGACTATGGCGACACTTCATTGGCCGGTGTCTTCTGTGCCCGAGGTCGCAGGCTCCTCGGCCCACACCTGACTACAGATACCAAAGCCACTCTTGGTGTTGAATCTCAAAATGTAGACAGGTCTGCCTCCTTTCAAGGTGTCTTCAGACCTTCCTCTTCTTTTTCCATCAAGGCTTTCACTAACTCTAAAGCAGCCATGCATTCTAAGAGACAAGCTACACAGGGCCTTCTCCAGGCCCCATGCCTAAAACAGATGCTTAAAATGGCTGAGGATTTAATTACTCTTATCAGGGTTCTCAACCCCCGGACAAAAGGCCCAGAGTGGAGGAAGAATCCCCTCCTCTGACCAGGCCTCCATTATTTCCAAGTAGAGCACTCTGATGAACAGGAACTTGTTATTCTTACTCCCCTTTTGAAATTTCTGATGCAGAGAGTCCATTCCCTCTGTCTCCCCAGAGGATTACTCATTTGGGGAAACCGTGCATGTAAAGGGAACACTTCCACTGGGAAGGCCAAGAGTCCTCAGATTCCAAGAAAAGGCTTGGGGATTTTCTCTTGCTACCTCAGCACAGGCCTCTGGCTGTACCTCCTGTCTTAGACATACTAGATGATGTGTATCTGAGGCCTGCCTTAGCAGACTCCTTACCTCCAGCCCCAGTCAAGCCTGATTGACAGGTACTACCGGGTTCCTGACTCACACCAATTTTTATACAAAAGCCATGCGGCTGACCCAGAAACTATCTCACAGGGCCCCAAGGGAATTAAGGCCTCCACTGCTAAAAATCCATTACCTTCTGAGAGAGATTCCAGATCTTTAGAAGTTTGAGGAAAAAAGGTATACACCTCGGCCACCTTAACCATGAGGGCATTAAACTGCCAGTTCCATATGCTAAAGTACCAACAGTTCCTGTTATCACAGTTGAGAAGTAAAATGTCACAACCTGAACAACCAGACTTGAAGGAGTTGCAGGATTTGATGCATAGTGCAGAACAAGTGGGTAAACATACCTTGCAATGTGATTTTGATGCTCTAGAGGCCTCATGTGGAGCTGCTGCTACAGGATCAGTCATACGTAGACATGCCTGGCTCAAGGAACAAACCTTTCCAGATCATGTCAAAGCTAAATTACTAGATGCCCCTCTACAAAAGGATGTATTATTTGGTGTTAAAGCTGAAGAGGTATTAAAGAAAATGGAGGAAAAGGCTAAATCAATGCAAACAGTGAAAGATTTTCTACAGGTACAACCTCCACGTTTCAGTAGAAATTGGCCTTCCAAAAATTGGTCCTTTCCAGCCACGGACAGACCCCAAAGAGGTAGATTCAGGCACCCAAGGGGCAGAGGGCAATCTCAAGGATCGTTTAGAGGCAGACAATGGCAAGCTCCTAACCAAAGAGGTGGTGGTGAGGATAGTTCGCAGCCATTCAGAAAGCAAGCCCAATGACTTCCCCTTTGCATGCCAAGCAAGGCTCAAATGGCAGCACCCTTAGGCAGAAAACTGGCATTCTTTTCAAAAATTGGCATATTGTCACAAAAGACAAATGGATCCTGGACATTATAAACAGAGGCTACAGATTCCATTTTCACACCCTTCCAAAAAATGAGAGGCATGCCAAACCTGTCACACAATCAAAGGGCAGAGGCACAAAGGCAAATTTCAGATCTCATGGACATGAAAGCTATTCAAGAGGTACCTACTCACGAACAAGGTCAGGTTTTTATTCAGACTATTCCTGGTACCAAAAGGAAGGGAAAAAGATTGGAGACCTATTTTGGACCTATCCATCCTAAACACATTTTTACTCATCGCAAAAATTCAAGATGCTCACATTACAGCTTCTTCCCATGCTGGGCAAGGAGTCTTGGCTGGTAACATTGGACCTCAAGGAGGCATACCTGCATGTCCCAATCAGACAAAATTGCAGAAGATACCTCCGATTTCTTGCAGGTTCAACCCATTATCAATTCTCTGCATTGCCCTTTGGCTTATCTACTGCCCAGAGTATTCACGAAATGCCTGGCAACAGTAATTGCCTACTGTAGACTTCAAAGGGATACAAATACACCCATATTTGAATGACTGCCTGATCCAAGCCGGACAGCAAGCACATACTCTGAAACATCTGGCTTTTATGTGTTGTTGAATTCTCTGGGATACACAGTCAACAAAAAGAAATCAAGGCTAATACCCTCTCAGAAAATAATTTTCCTGGGTGCCAACTTGGACACAAACACCCAGATGGGCCTACCTCACGCCAGAGAAGCAGGGGCAACTAACTCAATACTTCAGAACACTAGCAAAATTCACCAGGCTGACTGCAAGGAAAATCCTGCAGGCTCTGGGATTCATGGCATCTTGCATCCTACTAATCCCATGTGCAAAGCTGCATATGAGGAAACTTCAGTGGTACCTGAAAAACCTATGGTCTCAACACAGCCACAGTTTGGAAACAACATTACCACTAATTCCATGTCTTCAAAAGGAATTTCTGTGGGGGGCTCAAGCATGCCAAACAAACACAGGTCTCCCATTCTGCAAGCCTCAAGCAAATCAAGTCATCACAACAGCCTCGGGACTACGCCTGGGGGCGCACATGACAGATCGGTGCATTCAGGGCAAATGGTCCCAAAAGAAAAGCACCTTCACATCAATCAAAGGAAATGCTAGCAGTAATAAATGCTATTATAGCTTTCAAAGACCTTCTGCATCCAGTCAACTATTGATAAGGACAGACAACACCACAGTAATGTGGTACATAAACAAACAGGGAGGAACCCATTTCATACCCCTATGCAGGCTGGCCATGTCACTTTGGAACATGGCTCTGGAATTACAAATCGAACTTCAAGGTACTTGCCAGGCAAGGAAAACACGCTGGAAGACAACCTAAGCAGAAATATGACAGATCCACACGAATGGAAGTTGCATCCTCAAGTTTTTACAGAGATAATTCAAGCATGAGGAAGGCCAGACATAGATCTCTTTGCCTCCCACAAAAATCACCAATTGACAAAATTCTGCTCAAGGACTTTTCATCCAAAGGCCTGGAGAGTGGACGCTCTCTCTTTTAGTTGGACAACAATGACAGTTTATGCCTTTCCACCTCTTCCTCTGCTGCCCAAAGTTCTATTAAAAACCAGAGCAGACAGACCAAAGATGATGCTCATTGCTCCAGACTGGCCAAGACAGCACTGGTACCCACTTCTGAGGAGCCTGACGCATTCCTTTCCATGGACCCTACCTCTAATGCCTCCTCTTCTGACTCAGCACAGCTTCAAAACTCTTCACAGTCAGCTGAAAACACTCAATCTGGCCGCATGGAAGATTCCTTAACATCACAACAGACCCTACTCTCCAAGGAGGTGCAGGATGTCATTTTGGAGGCCAGAAGACCGTCTACTAGAAAAGCTTACTCCGCAAAATGGAAACGGTTTTGTGCCTGGTATGAGAAAAAGGGCCAGAATCCTGGAAAACTGAATTTACCTCAAATATTACAGTATCTAGCTGAGCTGCTAAGCAGTGGACTTTCATTCTCCTCCATCAAAATCCATGCCTCAGCCATTTCTGCAGAATACAACACTGATCCACCTTTATTCTCTCACCCCCTCTTAAGACAGTTCCTCAGAGGGGCTAAGAATATAAAACCCCCAAGGAAACAACCAATACCTTCTTGGGACCTCAATTTCATTCTAGAAAAGCTGACCTTGCCTCCTTTTTGAGCCAGCTGCCTCAACAGATTTGCAATATTTGTCCTGGAAAACAGCTTTCCTTCTGGCTATCACCTCAGCTCGTAGGGTATCGGAACTACAAACCCTCATGGCTGTGCAGCCTTTTATCATCTTCCATCAGGACAGAGTTTTTCTTACGAACCAACCCGTCCTTTATGCCAAAGGTGGTATCCAGGGTAGCTTTGAATCAGGCTATCCACTTACCTACCTTTACCTAATCCCTCAAAACAAAGGGGAGAGACTACTACATTCCTTGGACATCTACAGACAGCTGCATTATTATTTGGACAGAACAAAGCCTTTCAGAAAAACAGCTCTTTGTGTCCTATGCTATAGGAGCTCAAGGGAAGCCAATTTCCAAACAGACAATTTCAAAATGGATAGCCCACTGCATACGCTTTTGTTACTCTTTTCATGGTAAAACTGTACCTGCAGGCATCAGATCTCACTCCACAAGGGCCACAGCTACCTCTGCAGCTTTCCTCAGAGGAGTTCCTACCAAAGATATTTTGGAAGCAGCCACTTGGAGTTCTGTGCATACCTTCTCCAAGCACTACCACCTACCATTATACTCCAAAACTAGAGCAGGCTTTGCCACTGCAGTCTTGCAGGGCATCCTGGCTCCTCCTAGTTCCACTTAGTGCCTACCCACCCCTTTCTTAGCTTTGGGATTCTACCCATCTGTTATGACTGCAGCTGTATGCACGATGAACATAGTACAGATGTTCATCGTGCATTACAGCTGCAGTAATCACATATGGGTTTTCAGCCGTCAGGCGGTCCCTCGGTCGGCCGAATTCCAAAGTCTTGGTCCGGCGTCGGTTGTTGTCGCGTACTCTTCTGACGTCAGGAAGGCTAGAGTATAAAAGACACAGCCGACGCCAGCTTCTCCAGTCTTTTTGGGGGCGCGGTGCCCGAAGCAGAAGCAGTTCGCAAGTGCCGGTCGGCCAGCTCCTGAATTACAAAAATTTGGAACCCGAAGTCTTCATTAAAGCTAAGTACCCGTTAGAATCTTTCTTGCCTCAGACCGATGTCAGAAAAAGTTAATAATTGTATTTCTTGTGGGAAGCAAATACCGTATAATGATTTCCATTCCCTTTTGCATACCTTGTTTGAGCCCCAGACCACGGCGTCTCGGGCTGTCGCTTTGTGCTACCTTCAATAAGCAGCACTATCAGCGTCGGTAGGAGTTAGCAGCACTATTTTGGTAAAGCGTTTAATTATAAAATGTCGTCGGATACTCCGACAACCGCTATGTCTAAAAAAAGAAAAGGACCGTCAGTTGAGAACCGCGGTCTCCACCGACACCACGCCGAAACTAGCTCCCGTGGTCCGGTTCTCAGTGAGACGCCTTTGCAGTCCCCTGACTACCGACGACACTCCCCTCGGCGAGGGTCTTCTGTACCTGAGACAGCTGGTTCTTGGCTATCTGAACTACAACGAAGCCCCTGCTCAGGCCGAGCCTACCAATGTGGATAGATCTACATCCACCCATGGTGTATTTAGACCTTCATCATCCTTCTCTATCAAGGCCTTCACTAAAGCTAAATCAGCCAAGCAACACTAGGCCTGCTACACAAGGCCCAAGACCTGGGCCACGCCTAAGCACATGCTAAATGGCTGAAGACCTTATCACTCTTATCAGAGGCTCCCAGGCCCCTCCGGACAGAGAGACCCAGAGTAGAGGAGGATTCCCCTACTTCTGACCAGAATCCATTTTATCAGAACATTCTGATGCTGAAGAACACTCTTATTCACCTTCGAGGATTAGGATGCAGAGCAGTCTATTCCTTCTGTATCCCCTGAGGATTTTCCTTTGGAAACCTTACACTCTTTGAGAGAGCACTTCCACTGGGAAGGCCAAGACTTTTCAGACTCCAAGAAAAGGCTTAGGGAATTTCTCTAGTTACCTCAGCATAGACCTTTGGCTATTCCTCCTGTTTTGGAGGTTTTGGATGATCTCTACTGGAGGCCTGCCTTAATCTGATTCTCTGCCTCCTGCACCAGTTAAGCGGATAGGTATTACAGGTACCTAATTCTCATCAGTTCCACTACAAAGGCCATAATGCAGACCCTGAAACTATTTCTCAAGGCCCTAAAGGAATTAAGGCCTCCGCCAGAATCCACTTCCTGCAGAAGGGAATCTAGATCTCTAGAAGGTGGGGTAAGAAGGTTTACACCTCGGCCACCCTAGCCATGAGGGCCTTAAACTGCCAGTTTCATATGATTAAATATCAACAATTTCTGTTATCACAATTAAAGACCAAAATGTCACAGCCTGAACAACCAGATTTAAAAGAGTTGCAGGATATGATGCATAGTACTGAACAAGTGGGTAAGCACACATTACAATGTGGTTATGATGCCCTAGAGGCCTCCAGCAGATCGGCGCTACGGATCAGTCATTCAGACATGCATGGCTAAGGGAACAAAATCTACCAGACCAGGTGAAAGCAAAAATTCTGGATGCACCTTTACATAAGGATGTTCTTTTTGGTGCTAGTGCTGAGGATATATTACGTAAAATGGAAGAAAAAGCAAAATCTATGCAAACTGTCAAAGCTTTCTTACAGGTGCAGCCACCAAGGTTCAGCAGGAATTGGCCTTCAAAAAACTGGTCCTTTCCAACCACTGACAAGACCCAGAGGCAGATACAGGCGGAAGGGGCAGAGGACAACCCAAGGGTCCTACAGAGGCAGACAATGGCAATCACCAACACCAGAGCTGGTGACGACAGTCCACAGCAGTACAGAAAGCAGACTCAATGACTCCCTCATTTCTATGCCAAGCAAAATTCAACTGGCAGCACCTTTGGGAGGAAAACTGGCACTATTTGCAAACAATTGGCATATTGTCACAACAGACAAATGGATTCTGGACATAATAAACAGAGGCTACAAATTCCATTTTCACACTCTTCCAAAAATGAGAGGCATGCCAAACCTACCACAAAATCAAAGGGTAGAGGCACAACTACAAATTGCAAAGCTCCTAAACATGAGGGCTATACAAAGGTACCTCGCACCAACAAGCACAAGGTTTTTATTCAAGGCTTTTTCTGGTGCCAAGAAAGGAAGCGACTGGAGACCCATTCTGGACTTATCCATTCTAAACACATTTCTTCTCGTACCAAAATTCAAGATGCTCACATTACAGCAACTCCTTCCCATGCTGGGCAAGGGGTTTTGGCTGGTAACATTGGACCTCAAGGAGGCATACCTGCATGTCCCAATCAGACAAAGTTGCAGAAGATACCTCAGATTTCTTGCAGGTTCAAACCACTATCAATTCTCTGCATTGCCCTTTGGCTTATCTACTGCCCAGAGTATTCACCAAGTGCCTGGCATCAGTGATTGCATACTGCAGACTTCAAGGGATACAAATTTACCCTTATCTGGACGACTGCCTGATCCAAGCGGACAGCAAACATTACTTCTGAAACACCTGGCATATGTGACACGCTTACTGCTTTCTCTGGGATACACCATCAACAAGGAGAAATCAAAGCTAACACCCTCTCAGAAAATAACCTTCCTGGGTGCCAACTTGGACACAAACACCCAGATGGCTTACCTTACAACAGAAAAACAAGGGCAACTATCTCATTACTTCAAAATGCTTGCAAAAAGTACCAGGCTTACTGCAAGGAAAATCCTGCAGGCTCTGGGATTCATGGCATCTTGCATTCTTCTAATCCCATGCGCAAAGCTGCACATGAGGAAACTTCAATGGTACCTAAAACATCTATGGTCTCAACACAGTCACAGCTTGGAAGTGGAAATTCCAATAATTCCCTGTCTTCAAAAGGAATTCATATGGTGGGCCCAAGCATGCCAAGTAAACACAGGCCTCCCATTCTGCAAGCCTCAAGCTACACAAGTCATAACCACAGGCGCTTCAGATTACGCCTGGGGAGCGCACATGAAGGACAGGTGCATTCAGGGCAGATGGCCCCAAGCAGAAAAGCACCTTCACATCAATCAAAAAGAAATGCTGGCAGTAATAAATGCAATCTCAGCGTTCAGAGAATTCCTGCATCCAGGACAACTGCTCATAAGAACAGACAACACCACAGTAATGTGGTACATAAACAAACAAGGAGGAACTCATTCATACCCCTTGTGCAGACTAACCATGACTCTTTGGAACCTAGCTCTGGAAAGACAAATGGAACTTCAGGCTCAATACCTGCCAGGAATGGAAAACACACTGGCAGACACTCTGAGCAGGCATATGACAGACCCTCACGAATGGAAGCTACATCCACACGTATTCACAGAGATCGTTCAAGCGTGGGGAAGGCCAGACATAGACCTCTTTGCCTCCCACAAAAATCATCAATTAAAAAGGTTTTGCTCAAGGACCTTCCACCCAAAGGCCTGGAAAGTGGACGCTCTTTCATTCACATGGACAACTCGGTCAGTTTATGCATTCCCACCACTACCTCTACTGCCCAAGGTACTTTTGAAAGTAAGAACAGACAAGCCGAGGATGATACTGATTGCTCCAGACTGGCCAAGACAACACTGGTATCCACTCTTGAGGAGCCTAACACACACTCCTCCGTGGCCCCTGCCTCTAACACCTCTACTGCTGGCCTTAGAACAATTCAAAACCCTTCACAGTCAGCTGAAAACTCTTAGCCTAGCTGCATGGAAAATTCCTTAACATCACATCAGACACTACTCTCCAAAGAAGTGCAGGATGTCATTTTGGAGAGCCAGAAGACCATCTACTAGAAAAACTTACTCCGCAAAATGGAAGCGGTTTTGCTGTTGGAATGAAGAACGAGGGCAGGATCCTAGAAAATTAAACCTACCTCAGATTTTACAGTACCTAGCTGAACTTTTGAGCAATGGACTTTCATTTTCCTCAATCAAAATACATGCCTCAGCAATCTCTGCAGAATTCAACATGGATCCTCCTTTATTCTCACACCCACTCCTACGACAGTTCCTCAGAGGGGCTAAGAACATAAGACCTCCAAGAAAACAACCAGTGCCAGCTTGGGACCTTAACTATGTACTGGAAAAATTGACATTACCTCCCTTTGAACCAGCTGCTTCAACAGAATTACAATATTTGTCCTGGAAAACCGCTTTTCTCCTGGCCATCACTTCAGCTCGTAGGGTATCTGAGTTACAGGCCCTCATGGCGGTGCAGCCATTCCTCATTTTCCATCAGGACAGGGTTTCCCTGCGTACCAACCCTTCCTTTATGCCTAAAGTGGTATCTAGGGTAGCCTTAAACCAGGCCATACACCTTCCTACCTTCTACCCTAACCCTCAAAACAAAGGGGAAAGGCTGCTTCACTCTTTAGACATCCATAGGCAGCTACGTTATTACTTGGACAGAACCAAATCCTTCAGAAAATCAGATCAACTCCTAGTTTCCTATGCTGTGGGGGGTCAAGGGAAACCTGTAACTAAACAGACCATTTCCAAGTGGATTGGTCACTGCATACGCTTTTGTTACTCCTATCATGGAAAGCTTGTCCCTACTGGTATCAGATCCCACTCCACTAGTGCCACAGCCACCTCTACAGCCTTCCTCAGAGGAGTGCCTACTAAAGATATCTTGGAGGCAGCCACTTGGAGTTCTGTACATACCTTCACAAAACACTACCATCTGCCTTTATACTCCAGAACAAGAGCAGGCTTTGCTACTGCAGTTTTGCAGGGCATTCTAAGCTCAACCCAGTTCATTATAGTACCTACCACCCTATGCATAGCTTTGGGATTCTACCCATATGTGATTACTGCAGCTGTAATGCACGATGAACATAGTACAGTTTTGTACCTACCATAAATGTAGATGTTCGAGGGCTATTACAGCTTCTGTACAGACCTCCCACCCTCCTTCCCACTTGGTAAGACCTTGGGGTTTGAATAACTATTCATACCTGCTGACTGGCTTATCCTGCTATGTTTTATTTGCTTACTTTTGTGTATTAGACAAATTTATGTATTGCCTTCCTTTTGGGGGCACCTGACATCTGGGGCAAGAAAGACTGAAGAAGATGGCGTCGGCTGTGTCTTTTATACTCTAGCCTTCCTGACGTCAGAAGAGTACGACAACAACCGGCCTTGGGACCAAGACTTTGGAATTCGGACGACCGAGGGACCGCCTGCCGGCTGAAAACCCATATGTGATTACTGCAGCTGTAATAGCCCTCAAACATCTACATTTATGGTAGGTACAAAACTGTACTTTTTGTACCTACCATAAATGTAGATGTTCGAGTGCTATAATACAGCTGCAGTCCAGGTTTCCCTCCCTCCTTCCCCTCTTGGGACAGGC
>NW_025052838.1:0-10664 GCF_019279795.1 Protopterus annectens | reverse complement strand
GATTACCAGTGAAACTGTAGATGTGCATTGCATGCATTGCATGGGTTGACAATATTCTCCATCCAGTATACATACCCCAGTGTGAGGTTGTGCAGTGTGCCTCAAACAGTGTGCCAAGTGCTGGTGTATACTAGTTTGTTGTATGGAGTGTGGCAGGCACTGTCACACAGTTGTAGGCTGAGCACTGATATGTGGCAGTGGCATGTGTATCCCCTGATAGACAGACAGATGCTATACATGGCAGTTCAGTGATATCAGTACAGTGGTATTATGTGCCATATGACTTGCTCACATATTTATCTTTTCCTTCCAGGGCGATGGTGCATCACCGCCATGTTATTCAGCTGCAGAGGATGAGGAGATACACCAGAGCCTGGTGATTTCAATACACTGTTTTCCAGGACCAGCCAGAACCAGCAGGAGAGGGCTGCACTGTGGCAAGACCTTGTCCGTTGGGTAAATGACATAGGCATGCATAACGGACATATGAGCAGTGCGCCATCACTGCAGTGATTTAATTAGAAATGTCGTCCTATCACATATCCGACAACAGCTTGCCACAAGTGGTGGGGTACCTATCCACCCCCTCCTCACCAGAGTGGAGGAGCTACTCCTAAGTGTTGTGGCTCCAGGCCAACAACAACAACATCCACAGACATGCGTCATTATGGAGGCCGGAGCCACCCAGCATGTGGACATGGAATGTGCAGGTAACATGTCATATCTGTAGTTGACTGTTCTCTGCACTGGTAGTTTATGCATGTGTCAGATGTGTACTGTGTGTGTAGCTGTTATCCTGCCTATTCTTGTGCAAGATTGATATTCTGAATAGCATCACTACACCTGTGAAAGCCAACTGTTGTACTACTGTACTGTAGCATTCTCACAGTATCAATGGCACAGTTGTAGCCACTGACAATAACTCTCTTATTTGTGCAGATCCCTCTGGAGTAACAGCAATGCACCCAATCCATGCTGGTGAGTGTGTAATAACAATACTATTAATATTAATAATAATATTAATACTAATAATACCTCAAACAGTATTGTGTATGTGTTGGATTACAGGTGTGTGTGTGTGTTTGTATCTGCTGTACTGAGGTGTGCATGTGTGCATGTGTGCATGTGTGCCCATGTGCCTGTGCATGTGTGCATGTGCTGGATGCCATGTGCATGTGTGCCTGTAGCATGTGTGCCCTGTGCATGTATATGCCCGGTGCATGTGTACATGTGCATGTGTGCATGTGTGCATGTGTGCATGTGCATGTGTGCCCATGCATGTGCATGTGTGCATGTGTGCCCTGTGCATGTGCATGTGTGCCCTGTGTGTGTGTACATGTGTGCATGTGTGCATATGTGCCTGTGCATGTGTGTGCCCTGTGCCCTGTGCATGTGTGCATTGCATGTGCCCGTGTGCATGTGCATGTGCCCTGTGCATGTGTGCCCGTGTGCATGTGCGTTTGTGCATGTGTGCCCTGTGCATTGTGCCCGTGTGCATGTGCAGTGTGCCTGTGTGCATGTGCATGTGTGTGCATGTGTGCCCTGTGCATGTGGTAACATTGTGTACACATTGTACTGTTTCCCTGTCTTCCTCTCACAGGTTCTGGTGTTGCTCTGTTGGCATGCAGCAGGGAACCTGAACCACTGCTGGTGATGATATGATACATGTGTAATGGCAGGTGTGACAGGGTCTGTTGTTGGTCAGCCAATGACAGTACACAGCAGTCAACCCCATCAATGCACAGTCATCCTGCCGATACATCCATTGTCACCAATGTGTAGAGGGACACAGCATACAGTGGGCATTGACCAGGGTAATGTGGTATCAGTGGCACATGCATCCCCTCACAGCAGCCATGGCCAGAGTCCTGACATGGTACCACACAGGCAGATGTCCAGGGTTCTCGTGGAGTATCCATGGTACTGCCCCTGTCAGACATGCCCACAGAGGTCTTCCAACCTCAGCTATGTTCCGGGCTGTATTGCAGGCACAGGCACATATGGAACGGTACACCAGACAGGATCTGAGGGAGCTTAGAGCACATCTCACTGCTATGAATGACACTATGCATGGCATGCGGCTGCCATCCGTGCATCTGTCATTGACAGATGTTGGGGACACATTAGATCTGTTCCACAACTTGTGTCCATGAGCCAGGCAATGCAGGATGGTTGAGGCATCGGCGTGGGCGTATGCCAGCAACATCAGCAGCTGGCAGTCATCGATGACAACAAACCGCAGCCACTCCCAGTGCCAGTACCAGCCCCAGCAATGCTGGGTCTGTGCTGTCATCAGACCGTCCTAGAGACCACGTGCATGTGGCTCTGGACAGTCCCAGCAGGGACATGTGTCCAGTCAGCAACCCACTGCTTCTGATGACAGTACCCAGTCTGGCTTAGTACCTGATACTGTCCAGTAGCACCCTGCCAGGCACAGGTACCGTGTCCGTGGCCAGAGACAGTGATCTGTATGACCTGGCAGGTACAGTCTGTGGCTGTCCACAAACACCGTATATGGCAGCCATGTGGTGGAACTGTGTGCATGCATACACACATGCATAATGCTAACACCTAGGGCTAACACATACACACACACCCATCAACATTGCCCCATGTTTTTTTTCCCTCACTAACACACACACATACATGTCATTGGATGTGTCAATGGCAGATCTGGCAAACCAAGTACACACCCTGTGCATATGATGAAACTGTGCCACCTCCGCAATCTGTAACATTGATGCAGGAACAGGATAGCATGGTGCTGATGCACAGGGTGACTACAAGGTATTTAATTTTCATGTTGTTGCAAAACCGGGGTTTAACCATGTGCACAGTGCCCATTTTTTCATTTTGGGTCCATGTTTTTGATACACTTTTGTCTCAGGGGCATGTAATGGGGTTTGACAGTATGTGGGTCTGGTTTAAATGTCAATGGTTTGCATTCTGGTGGTAAAGGGTCAAACACAAACCCACCTACATAGGTACAAAGGGGTAAGAAACTAGAAGTAATGATACTCACTGCCAAATCTAAACCGGGCATGCAGTCCAATTCTCAGCATGGAGAATGTTGATATCTGTGCAGTAACAGAAACCTGGTTCAAGGCTCCCAAGAGCACCCTAGCACTACCAGGTTACACCTCATACCATGCTTTACAGCCCCAAAACATGGAACTAACTATGAAAGGGGGTGAGTATCAATAATTGTCAGGGATACCCACACCACCAGGTTGGTGCCACAGCATGAAGCATCACAGACTATCCATGTGCAACTAACAGTGGGTAAAACTACCTTCCAGTTCATAGCCTGCTACAGACCACCCTCCTAAACCCAGGAACCCAACCTGGCCTGCATAAGAACACATGAATATATGAAGGTCTCTCCAAACAACATTATATTGGACAACTTCATCTACCCACACATAGACTGGGAGCATTACTGTAGCTCCAACACCCTAGGCCAAATTCATAAACTCAAATGCTATGGAACAACTTGTTACCACTCCCACAAGAGGGGAAAACATACTGCACCTGATCACCACCAACATGAGGACACTATATCCAGACCAGAGGTGTATCCCTCACTGGTAAGATCAGACCATAGAGTAATCTCACTGTATATTCACATACCAACCCCAGCCCCTGCCCAGAAAACCACAGTGAAAAAGTTGTCTAAAGCATATTCCACACACCTCAAAACTGAGACAGAGGTGGAATCCTTCAAAGCCCCTGGGCCTGAGGAAAATGCAGCCCACACTGCTGAATCCTTTATAAATGCATTCTATGAACACCTTCAGGAATGCACAGATCATGCAATTCCAAATATAACCAAGACCCAATCCTCCAAAGACAGGCGTCCTTTCTGGTGGACCCAGCCACATAACAGACAACAATAGAAGGAGGTAGCTACTACATGATCGAGCAATATCCCACAAAAGGAAGGCATCTCTAATCAGTATTTGGAACAAAATACGGGCACTCATAAAATCATCTAAGGCCAGCTTCAAGAGAATAATTGCACAAGACACTAAGGATAATCACAAGGCTTTCTTTAGTTATGTTAGGAATCTGGGTGGGAATTCCCAGATATACTCAGAAGTAGTCCTAAATGACAAAGAATACACAAGCCACATACATTGCCAACATCATTGCTGACAGGTTCAGCACAAATGTCTCACTTCTGTGTCACTGTTACACAGAGGCAGAGTATACTAACCTGGAAAAAGGCCATAGCAAAATTCATTTAAAATAGGTGGCGAAAGCCAAACAGTCTGGCTAGGCTTATAACTGCCCTAGGGCAGATAGCCTAGTATGAACCTATTAACCTATTGCATGATGTATCCTCAACTGATACACAGATGTAGGAAACCCATTGTCAGTGATATCCCTGCAGTACTACACTATACTATGCAGCAATTCTTACTGAGCCCCACACATCCCTGGGAAGAATACTGTTTGCCATATAGCAGACTCGCATACATGCCAACACACTAGGGATATGTTCATCCACGACTGGAAATGCATACAGTGGCCTACAATGCATTCTGCACATGACACACATGACCACCACAAGGGTATCATACAGACAGATACCTGTTGTCCAAGCCATGCTCTATTACTGTAACACAACTGTAACTTTGTCATCAGCATGTACTAACATAGTATTCCATAGTACCATGTAGGTGGCAGCACCCATCATGTAGAACGGGTAATGGTGTGTACATATGGACAAGTGTTTTCTTGTCTATCCTGTGATATTCACATTTCCAAAGGTATTGTGCAGTCCCTTGGTGTATTGCCTAAGCAAGCAGGTGTCTTTATGCATATCAGCAACAGTTGCCATACACCTACACTGGATGTCCATTACTCACAGACTTTGCTGTGTTATAACATGTGTGACACATACTCCAGACATGAACCCTCACCCACATTAATATATCACAGCTTTCATGACTGTGTGTCACCCAGTTGGCCTAGGACACACATCACTGCAGTAGCCTGCATTGTCATCAACATACGTGTATGGTCTGGGAATCTGCAGCTCATGCTGGCAAAGGTAACAACTGTATTCATATGAGGCAGGCTTCACACATAGGAACTATTGCAGGTCACAGCTACATATCTGTATGTGGCACACACATACCTGATGTGTGCATTGCAATTACTGTTATAATTATATGTCATACAATGATAAAAGCAAAACCCACCACACATTGACTAACTGTGTAACAAACCCACACATGGCTTTTGTAGGATTCAAACCCCTGCCTAGATATGTTATGACACTTGAGAGAGAGAGAGAGAGAGAGACACATTAGCACAGCATGCTATTCGCATTACTGAGTGGTGTCACTTCTCCTGCTGTACTTATAGGGTGCTGACATCATCAGTCTTTACAAAGAGGAATATACATCATGTAGTGTGTTGTTCCAGTTGTCAAAAGGGACATTTTTGTGAAAGAGAATTGCACACATGCACACCTCCAGCCTCTCCCAACGCACTCAGCATTTGCAGGATTCAAACCCCTACCGAACTAGGTTATGACACTTGTGAGAGACGCATTAGTGCAGCACGCTATTCACATTACTGGGTGTTTGTTCTTCTCCTGCTATACTTATAGGGTGCTGACATCATCAGTCTTTACAAAGAGGAATGTACAGCATGTAGTGTATTATTCCAGTTGTCAAAAAGAACATTTCTTTCAAAGAGAATTGTACACATGAACACCTGCCAACACACACACTGAGCATTTGCAGGATTCAAACCCCTACCTAACTATGTTATGACACTTGAGAGAGATGCAGTAGCACAGAGCGCTATTCACATTACTGGGTGGCTTTTCTTTTCCTTCAGTATTTATAGGGTGCTGACATCAGTTTTTACAAAGAGGTATGTACATCTATTACTATCCCTCAGTATGGGTGATAACAATATATATGCATTAACAGACGCCTAGTTCAGGGTCACATATGCATCAGCACTGCCTGGTTATGTTTTATACCATGCTTTGAACACAGGACTTGTAACACACAACCAGGAGGTGTATCCATATACATCACAGATACACACACCTCTGGGTTGTTACCACTGCACTAAGCATGACAGGCCATACATATACAACTACCATTGTGCAAAACTGCCTTTTGGTTTGGTGTGTAGTTCAGACCCCCCCCCCCCATATCCAGGAACCACACTTGGCTTCCCTGGGAACAGTGTAGGATATGAAGGTGTTCACATACGCCATTACAGTGGTTAACTTCAGGTACAGGAATATTGACTGGGGGAACTACTCAGGCCTCAACAACATCACCCTACAGCCACTACAATTTGTGAATCCATGTGCTATGGCAGAACCAGTCACCACAGCCACAAGGGGGAATACATATTGGACCTGATCATCACCAACATGGGGACTCTATGTTCCACACCAGAGGTAGACCACCATTGTTAAGATATGACCATAACCAACCTGGACGTCCATATCCCATCCCCCCCCCCCCCCCCCCGCAAGGAAATCACTGCTAACAAAGTAATTCTCAAAAACAGACTTTGCACTTGTGGAGACTGTGGAATACTTCAAAGGCCCTGTGCTGGAGGATTATACAGCCCAATCTGCAGATTCCTTTACAAATGCATTCTATGAGCACCTGCAGGTTTTCATTGATCATGCTATCCCAAATAAAACCAAGACTCCTCCACAACAGGAGACCTGTCTGGTTGACACCAGCCATATATAAGCTGTACAACAGAAGGAGTGAGCTAATACATAACAGAGCAATATCCCACAGAGAGGACATCTCTGAACAGTATTGGCAGGACACTTCAAGCCCTCAAAATGATGACTTGCAAGTTTTGACAGTGAAAGTGCCCAGACGCTTCGGATAAGGCTCCCCTCAGTCCGGGATTGAATCCCAATTAATGTTAGACATAGCCCAACCCTCTTCCAGCAAACTCCAGCCACATGGATGTGACATTGCAAATTCAACCCTGGGATCTCCACTGTGTCCTGCTTGTGAGGCACAGCAAACTATAAACAGTGCCTTCTGTGACCTACTTTACAGAGGCACAGTAGGCTACTGTACTGGAGAGGCAGAGCCAAATACACTCTGGCTAGGCTTATGCATTCCCTAGGGCAAACAGCCTAGTATCGACCTCTGAACCCATATGTTTATGTTTGGGATGCACAATATTTGTTGCTGATAAACTGTTTGCAGGTCTTTATTGCCATAGCTTTCCCTGTTTCTATGAACAACTTGTGTATCTGTGGAAGATGTTTGATCATGGCAGGGTTCCAGTATATTACTTATGTCTCTGTTGTCATTTAACTGTGTGCACTGGACATGTTGCTGTATTGTGGGAGGTTCCTGGCTTAACACATACAAATGCCAGATATGTGTGGCCGACTGCTATACTGAGACATGGCCTAAGTGTGTGAGCATGCCCAGTTCAGGCTTTCCATGGTTTGTTGCCTGACATATGTCTCATTTATCAAAGTGTGTGAGCATGCCCAGTGTGACCTTTCCATATGTTGAGATCTGAGGTCCACTACATTTGTGGTTGTGTGTGAACTTGAACAATATTTGACATTTATAGTGTGTGTGTTGGAAGTCATGTTGTGTTCTTACTGCCCAACTGCTTTGTGTCTGAACCCAACAGGGATTATGCTGTGCCTGCAGGGTTTCCATGGGACAGTTTGCATACACTTATCAACATTCTTTCATACTTACCAACCACTGTCATAGTGTAGTGATTCAGTCCTTTCACTCTGGTGCACAGTATCCTGGGTTTGAGTCCCATCACTGCTTTAAATATTCATACTGAGCACACCAGACTAAGGTATGACCATGTTGCATTTTGTTCAGCTATGGCCTACTTAAACCAGGCTTGTCCAACATTACTAGTGTATTCCGCAACTTGGGTGGACATTGACAAACACTAGGCTATGTGCCCTAGGGCATTTCTAATCCTAGTCAGAGTGTGTTTGTCCTTCAACACACATTTTAACTGGAGTTTGCCATGACATTTTTCAAGGTTAGTATACTGTGCCTCTGTCTAACTGTGGGGTAAACCTACAATCTGCCATCCACTCATCAAGATTCCTCTTGAAGAGAGTCAATGAGGGACTCTCTGGCTAACCTGGACTGTGAATTTACTCAAGAGTGGAGGGAGCTTCTGGGTTATGGATCAATCATTACAGCATGTCCTAATTATTTCAGTTCTGCGGTTCAGGTCTCTCATGTGCATAGCTCAATGGGATTCAGATTTTACAAGGTGCAGCATGTGCATTGATTCCAGGTTGGACATGGCTTTATACATCAGGCACAGATCGCCTCTGGGCAGGCAGTATGCCACTGTGTGGAGCTGCAGTTTGTTTAATCAGGCAGATTTGGGGTCTTTCCAGTTGCTGGAGGTGTCTGCTAAGGTACATCCCACAAGGGGCATTGTACTCAATTGTGAGCCTGATGAAGGATGACTGAAGAGGCACGATGACCTCCCCTGATCTAGATGTGAATACCTTCATGATTAGGTGGGTATATGAAATGTTTTTATAACCACTACAGCCACATGGTTGTCAAATGTGAGATTTCTATCAACTTGTGTCCCCAGGTCTCTTATTACTTCTTCTGTACTTAATGGGTTACCACCTATGTGGTAATTGGTGGGCACTTACTGTTTTTCCAAAGGGGATGACTATACACTTTTTTGTGTTTAGCTTGATGACATGGCTGTGGCACCAGTTGTCTGTTTCTATGAGGCCCTTTTGTAGGATGCTTGTGTCAGCTGGAGGGTCAGATATGGCACCCAGTTTGTAGTCATCTGCAAACTTGTTCAGACACAGTCCTTCCATGTTGGCCTGTACCTCCAAGAAATATATGCCAAACAGGGGTCCCAGGCCCGAGCCTTGTGGGATGCCAGTTGTATCTGGTTTGGATCTGACATGGCTCCAGCATTTCTGACCATGTCAGTTCTGTCCTTGACCCGTTTGAAACCCCATCTAGTGACATGGGGGTTTATTTTAAGCTGGTGAGCTTATCTATGATGACCATGGGGTATTGTATGGAAGGTTTTTGCAAGGTCCAGGTAGGCTGTGTGGACCACCTTCCCCTCATCAATGGCCTTGGTGACTGTTTCAAATGACTCAACCAGGTTTAAGGGCAGGATCTCCCCTTAAGAAAGCCACACTGGGTAGGGTCCAGTGTCTGTAGGCCCCCAATATCTTTATTTCTGCGTTCCATGATGATCCTTTCCATAGCTTTCCAGACCAGCTAGTCAGGATTCTGGGGTGATAGTTTGCAGATCCATTCAGGCACCACCTTTGGGGAGAGGGACCACTGTTGCTGTACACTGCTTTTGGGTACATATCCTGTGGTAAGGCTGAGATTGAGCAGTAGTTTTTTTGGTGTTCAATTCTTCTTGGACTTCATGTTGGATGCAGCCCAGGACACCATCTGGCCCCATTGATGCTGTGTGTTTTGCTTTGGGCTGGCTGTTACCTGAGCATCTGCAATGTCAGGGGCCAGCACTCTGCTGGGATAGATTTTTGGGCCCTTTTTGGTGGGGAGTTTGCACTGAACCTGTCAGGTCGGATGTTGGCAATGTCTTTGGGTTATTGTATTGTTTGTCATTTTGGACTAATTCTGAGCATATCTGGGAATTCCCACCCAGGTTCCTACCATCAGTGAAGAAAGTGTTGTGATTATCCTTAGTGTCCTGTACAATTTTTATCTTGTAGCTGGCCTTAGAGGATTTTATGTGTCCCTAGTTTTTTTTAATACTGATCAGTGATGCCTTCCCTTTTGGGTTTTGCTCTATCATGTTGTAGCTTTCCTTTTCCCTTTCATGGTTTGTTAATGGCTGGGGTCCACCAGACAGGATGCCTGCCTTTGGAGGATTGGGTCTTGGTTTTATCTGGGATTGCATAATCCATGCATTCCTGAAGGTGTTCACAGAATGCATTCATAAAGGGTTCTGAGTTCTGGGCCATATTTTCCACAGGCACAAGGGCTTTAATGGATTCCACCTCAGTTTGGGGAGTGCATAATTTGCTTTACAATGTTTTTTAGTTTTTCTGGCCAGGGACTGGGGACAGGATGTGAATATCCAGTGAGATTACTGTATGGTCTGATCTTACCAGTGAGGGATACACTTCTCATCTTGGCCAGAGAGTCCCCATGTTGGTGATTATCAGGTCCAGTATGTTTACCCCCCTGTGGGAGTGGTGACAAGTTGTTCCATAGCATTTGGTTTATGAAGTCTAGGAACCTTTGGCTAGGGTGTTGGGGCTAGAATAATGCTCCCAGTCTATGTTTGGGTAGTTGCAGTCACCCCAAAATAATGTTGTTTGGAGAGAGCTACATATTTTCATGTGTTCTCAAGTAGGCCAAGTGGGGTTCCTGGTTTAGGAGGGTGGTCTGTAGCAGGCTAAAATGGGAGGCAGTTTTAGCCACTGTTACTTGCATTTGGGTAGTCTCTGCTTCATTTTGGACCAACCTGGGGTGTGGGTATCCTTGACAATTATTGATACTCACCCTCCTTTGTAGTTTGTTCCATGTTTTGGGGCTGTAAAGCATGGTATGAGGTGTAACCTGGTAGTGCTAGGGTGCTCTTGGGAGCCTTGAACCAGGTTTCTGTTACTGCACAGATATCAACATTCTCCATGCTTT
>NW_025052837.1:0-10926 GCF_019279795.1 Protopterus annectens | reverse complement strand
GAGTGGACACAGGACAGCTCCTGCAGCAAATAGTTGAGGCCAGCAGGCCACGCCCACACACAGAACCACAGGAGGGAACCCATCCCAGTGGAAACCAAGGTATGTGTTGGCCTAAGAATACTAGCAACAGGTACCTTCCAGAGACCAACGATGGCGAGCATGATGGGGAGTTATCACAGGCATCAGCCTCCAGTGGTACTGCACCAGATCCTGGATGCTGTGTCAGCACATGTCGGTGATCATGCGTATATTTCCCCCAATGCCTGCTGGAGGTATTGGGCCAGCGTCACATGCGCCTCTTCCAGCAAACAGCTGAATACCCTGAGGTAGTGGTGCAATAGACTGCACGCACATATGCAGCAAAAGCACCAGCCGTGAGAGCCGGGTAGGGGCCTACATTAACCGCAGCAGTAAGGGCTTCCTCTCCCATCAACCGCTGCTTTTCAGGTCATGTGTGATGCCCAGGCATAATAATGAATGTGTGTGCTGGCTGCCCGGGAGTTACCATATGATTCCCACATCTGGCATTTGACGAAAGCTGTACCAGAGACATTTGCCATCGGGGACATCCCACACGGACACCTAGTGGGGATGCAGGTTATGCACTGGAGCCGTGTGGGCTGATGACACCCATCAGAAACGCACACACACCTGAACAGGAATGCCATAATGACGCACATGCACAAAACACGTAATGTAATAGAGAATGTTTGGGCTGCTCAAGTCACGGTTCTGGTGTCTGGACACATCTGGTGGAGCCTTGCAGCACACCAACCACATGTACCCAAATTGTCACAGGCTATGTGCTATGCTACATAATATGATTCCTTGCTAAAACAGCTGCTGCAGGACCAGCATATGGCCACAGGCCAAACAGCCCCCCACCATTGCCAAGGCCATCACAGGCAGAGCGTGGACTGGAGGAGTGATCAACCTTGAGCCTGCTCCCAGTAGGCAGAAGGAGGCATGCCCAGTATGCTCCTGGCTCTTGGCAAAGAGGCAATGCATAGCACATACACTGGCTCAGTGTAGGAACCTCCTGGGAATGATACCCTCTGACTCACTCAAATAATAACATGGATGCTCTAAAATGACATGGACCTGCTCTCACAAACATGTACAGGGAAGTGTAATATGCGATTCGACAGAGGCAGCCCTGCGCAGCACCACCTGAGGCATGAATGCCATGGCAAAAGTTAAGTAATGTAACACCATTACGTACTTATATGCACACATGAGCACCTCTGACTAACGCTCACCCTCACCAAGCCACATGTAGCCACAAAATGATCGATGGGGTGATCAAGCGTAATAACTGGCTTGAAGTAATGCAGTTAGTCAAAGGGGAGCCAATGTGTTTCAGGCTGGGAAGACATGCAGAGCATGACATGATGCACCACCCAAGTTAGGTGGTGGTGTGCACTTATCATGCCATGCCCCATGGATACTGGGCAGCAAAGGCTGTCAGTACCCCACAGCATGCCGTGAATAGGCAAGTCTCAAAACACAAACTCCGACCCTTCTGTGAGGTTCTAAGCTAAGGGATAGAAACCTAGATGTAATGCTACCCAATGACAGATGTCTAAAAAGCAAGATGTGTGCAGGTGTAAATGTACACAGTAATGGAGAATGTAGATACCAGTCCTGTAATAGAGAACTGGGTCAAGGCTCACAGCAGCAATCTTTAACACTACCAGGTCACACCCTCATACCTGTGCCAGGCTGTACAGCCACAAAAAACATGGAACAAGCTACCAAGCAAAGGAGGGTGACTAGCAATAAATGTCAAGGATAACCACACCCCAAGTTGGTACCACAACAAGAGTTAGCATGGATTAGCCATGGTCAAATACCAATGGCTAAAACCCCTCCCAGTATATAGCCTTTGCTGCAGACTATTGTCCTAATACTCAGGAACTGCACCTGGCCTATGTCGGAATACATGAATATATCAAGCCCCCAAACCACATTATATTGCTTGGACTGAAAATACCCAGACATACACTGGGAGCATTATATACTAGCACCAACACAGTAGGAGAAAATTTCCCAGAATCCATAAAACCAAAAATGCCCAGGAACAATGTGTA
Organism: Protopterus annectens; assembly: GCF_019279795.1. Taxonomy (NCBI): domain Eukaryota; kingdom Metazoa; phylum Chordata; order Ceratodontiformes; family Protopteridae; genus Protopterus; species Protopterus annectens. The sequence goes on along the minus strand of NW_025052837.1, from coordinate 8,836 downwards.
CCACCCCACAAGAGGGTAAGCATATTGATGTGATAATCAGCAACATGTGTACTGGATGGCAAGATGAGAAGTGTACCTCACTGGTAAGACCAGACCATAGAGTAATCACACTGGATATACACATCCTGACCCCAGTCCCTGGCCAGAATACCACAGTGAAAAACATGTGTAAAGCATAGGTTGCAGCCCACTAAACCAATGTTGAATCCACGAAAGGCCCTGTGCAAGTGCAGAATATGGGACACATCACAGAACATGTTATACAGGCATTCCATGAACACAGCCAGGAATGCTTGGAGTATGCAATCACAAATAACAACAGCACACAATGCCATACACGCAGGCATCTGGCATGCTGGACTCCAGCCATTACCAAACCATGCAAGAGAATGAGGAAGCTACCACATGATAGAGCAAACATAAAAAGGGAAGTAATCACTGACCAGTAGTATGGCAATAACATATGTCCACACATACAATCCACTAAGTCCAGCCACAACAAATAGAATCTGTGAATCCAGAGGCAATGTGACACCAGTCCCAAGTACACAGACAACCTACAACACCCCCAATAAATACAATACAAATATAATGCGGATAGATGCAACTATGTATCCAAACCAGAGGTTGAGCTCCACCAACTCAGTACTGTCAAACAAACAAGTCAAGAGGAGAAGGTAACCACATACACCACAAACCCAGTCCCACATAGACCTACCTAATAACTGTAAACCAAACACATACAAACACAGACAAATATTCCCCGGAGGCCTTAATTACAAACACACCACACCAACAGAAGCCTCCAAAGCAGATCACAAGCAACCACAACCTTCAAACATAGCACATGCAACTCCAATAGTACAAAAAGCTGGTGTGCCAAAACAGTCACAGGCCAGAAGGAGAAACAAATATACCTGATGGGCTAGCTGGGTGCATAATAGGTGTCTGTATAGGCAGACACACTCGCTGTCCCACTCCACCAGACTGAACAAGGGAAAGGGTAGAGTAAGCTGCCTGTAGGGCTGCCACAAAATGCCACATAACATGGCAATGAGGGTCACCCCAAAGCAAGCAGAACACGGAATGCATGTAACTCAATGTCCATGCTGGTGTGACTTTACCTGAGATGTACCTCCCGGTCAACATGAAAAAAGAGAGACATGGATGGTCCCTCTGAGTATGTACCGGCTCAGGCCTGTATGACACTGGCTGTGTGCAGCATCCAACCCCTCACCAAGAATGATGCCACAGTACAAAACACAGAATGCTCATGTTTTAACAGCTGGCACACAGTTGAAGCAGCTGCTGTCAGTCCAAGAGGGTCTAATGTCCATGTCTGCTTGAGATGTCAAGCATGACAAGCTATGCTGCTGTTCCAGGGATGGCCGGTACCCACATCGTACTGGTGCGCTCTGATTACTCTGATATAGCCCTTTGCCGCCTCCATAGAGCCATATGTAGGCAAGGCTAAAAAGACTACCCACCACCCTAGAAAACATAAGTGGTGGTAGGAAACATAAGTGGGTAATGCTGACCAATACCAGATGTGTAAACTGCAATATGCATGCCCCTGAGGCACTTCCCATTATAGCAGAACATTGATGTTCTGTATATAGCAGTGACAGAAGCCTGCTGCAAGCTTCAGTGGAGATAGCACACCAGCACTACTAGGTTATACCACATATCATGTGTTATGGGCCCCAACACCTGCACCTAAAACATCAAAGGAGGGGGACTATCCATATGGCAGCACAGACACTCATATGGCCAGGTAACTGACAATGCACAAAACCAGCGGAGACCACCCATGTGCACCTAACTGTAGTCAAACTGCTGTACAGTCTGTAGGCATGCCACATGTGCACACACACTCCTCACACACAAGAACTCCACCCAGACATCCTTGAAGACACCTGGACGGTAAGTGAATGTCCCACCAAATACCAGACAAGGTACACACAAATTCACCACTCTAGGTGTCGCAAACCATTATTATGCAAGGAGTAATCAGGGACCTAGGGGACACAGGCTCGGTTTACAGTGCAATCTGTCATGTGACACCTACAATGCCAATGTGGCTATGAAGATTGTCTCCAGCATTGGACACCGACGATTACGAAAGGGATTCACATTCACATCAACAGAGGTCACTGTGCTGCTGTACTTGTTCCCTTTATCAGACCCATAATCTAGTAATAATGACTCATATGGATGTACCCATAATGCGACACCTGCAGCGTTCGGAAGACCCTCATAGTTACCCCCACCAACAGGGATAGGCAGGGTGTGGAAATATATGTCATATGCTGCCTGGCTGCAGACACCCTGAGCTGGGACTGCAGTCACAGACTGCCTCCAAGCCACAGAGGGTCTTATTTGTTTGTCTGATGTACAAGGCCATGTCCAACACAGGGAGTAATGGACATGCTCCACCACAGGAAATCAAAGCCATTGGAACTGGTGGAGAGTCACAGATGTCAGCCTCAACACATAATGAAATAAGATGTGCTGGAGGGACAGATACATAACCTGTGAGGCTCCCACACCCAGAAACAGGATCCCAATCCATGGTAGGCAGAGCTCCCTCACTGACACCCCTCAACAGGAATATTGCCAAGTGGATGGATGACCGATTGACATGTATACCATGGGGGTCCTCACTTTGTCATGAGACCACAGACAGAGGCACAGTGAAGAACTTCATAAATGGCACATAATAGAACATAGCAAGTGGCTAAAGACACACACAGCCACCCTGGCTAGGCTTACTAATGGCCTATAGGGTGTATAGCCTAGTATGAACCCATGAACCTATGAAGATACAAAATGTACAGGACACTAAGGATAATCATTGCAAGGCTTACTCCAACTGGATGGTCAGGGAACCATGTTGGGCAATCCCAGGTTTGCTCTGAATCACACAGATATCATACAAACAACATACCAAACAATAATAACACATATTGCTAACATTAGCCAACCTGTCAGGTGCAGTGCAAACCCCCAGAGTGCAAAATATTTATCCCAGCAGACTTCATGGTCCCCTGACATTGCAGATGCTGAGGTAACAGCCATCATCTGCAAAGTCCAATTACTGACAGCAGCAAAAGGTATGTGATGGTGGAACTCCTGTGCTGAGGCCAACATGGACCCAAGAATAATGGAATGCCAAATCACACTACTGCCCAGTGTCAGCCTTTACCACAGGATATGTACCCAAAGAGCAGTGTACAACAACAGTGGTCCATCACAACAGCAGGTGTTGCCTGAATGGATACTCCAAACTACTCACCCCAGGATCCTGACAAGCTTGTCTCCTGCATTGAAGCTATGGAAAGGATCAGTATGTACCACAGACAGAAGGCTATTAGACCTACTGATACTGGACCCCTACTACAGTGTGGTGGCTGTTGTAACTGCAGAACCTGCCCCTAAACATGTCTGGACCCATTTGAAGCAGCAGTCATTAAGGTCATTGATGAGTGGCAATGTGGGTCCACACAGTGTAGCTGGGACCGGTACATGTTTCTAGGACACAATTGTACCGCATGAGTTCAGTATGGATATGTTCACCAGCTTAAATGATATACCCCTATGTCAGTAGAGGGTTGCAAACCAGACCAAGGACAGAACTGACATGGTCAGACATGCTGCATCCATGTCAGGACTACAAAGCAGATATGGTGTTAATCCCACAAGGCCTGGTTCCTTGGCCCCCCACCCCCTATCTCTCCTCTGTATATATTCTCCCATAGGGATAGGGCCAATGATGGAAGGACTGTGACTGAACACGTATGCAGAGGGAGTACAAAACAGCCCACCACATCCGACCCCCAGCTGACAAAAAGCAAGCCCACAAAAGGGCCACCTACATAAACAGAGACAACTGTAGCCATTGCCATGTCAGGCAAGCTAATTGGGTCAGTGAACTGTGTATAAACAACCACCGCGGGATATACAGTAAGCTCACAAATTACCACACAGGTGTTAACCCATGAGGTACCTAACATGTAATGTGAGACCTGGGTACAAAAGGTGATAGATATCCTGCAACTGGACAAACATGCATCTGTAGTGTACGAAGAAACATATACTATATGCCCACCCAAACATGAAGGTTGCCGCGTGTAGATAAGGGGAACTTCACTGTGGCTCTGCAGTCATCCTCCATCAGCGACACAAGTGACTACAATGTTCTCGAGGATATAGCACAGCAGACACCCATCAACTGTAAAGTGCACAACAGTACCCCCACCAGGAGTAAAGCAAAGAGCATGAACAGGATGCCATGTATTGCCTTTGGAGTAAACAAACTGCAAGCCTGCACACACTGCCATACTCCCAGCTACAGGCAAGCTGTGCCTGATGTATGAAGCCACAAGTCCAACCTGGAATGAATGAACATGTTGCACCTTGTACAATCTGAATGGCAGTGAGCTGGCGCAATAATGAGAGACCTGGAACCCCAGCACTGACATGGCCATAGGACAAGCTGTACAGAATGATCCATAACACAGAAGGTTGGCACCCCACTCTTCAGTAAACTCCTGGTACAGGTCAGCCAGAGAGTCACATATCGGCTACACCCCTCAAGAGGAATCCTGGAGTGGATGTGGGAGATGCAGTAGGCTAACCCTGGGTATCACTTGTTATGTCAGGAGGTAGATTTGAGGCATAGTATACCAACCATGCACACATATGCGTCATGGCAAACTCCAGTTACAATGTGTGTCGGCGACAAACATGTAACCCCTGTGACTCAAGCATCAGAAATGGCCTAGGGAACATTATTAAGGTGTTTGCCAATGTCCAAACCCATGTTGTGGGAATACACTAGCAATGTGTGGACGAGCCTCAGTAGGTAGTCCACATCTGAACATAATGCAACATGGGTCATATGTGCACAACTGGCCTTCTACACAGTCTGTTGTGCCTCACTATGAAGATGTCACAGCAGGGCATAGGACTAAAGCCCAGGTTACCGTCCACCACAGTGGAAAGTACTGGAACCAGGGCAATAACTATAGGCCAGTACTACAGTGTTAGGTCATTATGAAAGTATGTTGAGAACTGTCTGGCAACGTATCCCATGCAACCTCTCCCTGCAGGCACAGTATAATCCCTGTTGTGGCAAACACAAAGCAGCTAAAGCACAGTTAGTACACAACATGACAGCCAACACACAACCATAAATGTGGAGATTATTCGTTGAAGTTCACACACACCCAAATATGTGGTGTGACTTCAGAGTGCAACATATGGAAAGCTCTAACACTGGGACATGCTCTCGCGACATCTTTGGATAAATGAGAGGCATAGCGTGTCAGACAACATACCATGGAAAGGCTGAACTGGGCATGCCCACACACCCTAGCTTCATATCTCCGCTTTAGCAGTTGGCCACATTATTATCTGGTATTTGTAATGTGTCAGTCCAGGAACCAACCACAACACAGCAATCTGCCCAGTGCGCAATACAGTAAATGACTACAGAGACATAAGTGATATAGTGGATCACCGTCATATGGCAAAACGCCTTCCACAGATACACAAGTTGGTCATAGTGGAACAGGGAATGCTATGGCAATAAAGACCTTGCAAACAGTAGAACAGCACCAAACAAAATACCTTTTGCATCCGGTTACAAATTGAAACATGTATGGGTGTAGAGGTTGCACAATACTAGGTTTTGCTGCCCTAGGGAATGACAGCTCAGCCAGAGTGTGCTTGGCATCTGCATCCCCTAGGATTAAAGTAGGGCTACTGTGCCACTGGTAGCAGTAGGTCACAGAAATGGCAACATTGTGAGGCTAGTGAGCTGTGCTCTTCTGTCAAGCAGGGGCACCAAAAGTGTAGCCCCAGGGATTGAATGTGCTAAGCCACAGCCATGTTGTCGGTGGTGTGTGCTGTGAGAGGGTTGCTCAGGATCTCTGACAGCAGGTGACCGTCAATAACAGACTGAGGGGATTCTATCTGCATTCTCTGGATGATTCCACCCGTCAACACTGTGTTGTAAATGAGTATGTGTGAATGTGAAGCAGCCGTGCCGGAACCAGTTCACAGATGTCCTCCTCTGTGGGCTAAGCAGCTCTGCGAAATGTATTAGGTCACCTGTCTGTTGTAACGGCTACATATATGGTTGGTGTAACAGCTGACAGGTGTCTTGTTGTGGAGCAGTCATGGTATATGTGGGATAAGTTATGACCAATGCAAACTCGCACACATTACGCTCATAGAAATGCAATTGTCGGCGATTATGCTGAGTGGCCAGTATAGTCCCCTCAGAATGAGTTCTTCTGAAGTCGTCTGCTAATTCCCAGTCTACACAAGCCAAGTAGAGTCTGCTTGTGCAATACAGTTTAGTGTGCAGTGACAACCTTTGCCTGGGGTGAGAGATGGGATATGGATGTCCAGGGAAAGGTGGGTATGGTCAGATATCAACAATGGTGGTCTACCTCTGGTGTGGGAACAGTGAGTACCCACGCTGCAGATGGACAGGTGCAATATGTATTCCCCATGTGGCTGTGGTGTGTGGTTCTGCTTCGATAGCACATGGACCCACAAATTGTAGTGGCTGTAGGGGTAAAGTGGTAGAGGCCTGAGTAGTTCCTCGCACACAATAAGCTCTGGCCCAAATTTGATGTTAACAACTGGAATGGTGTATGTGAACACTCTGCATATCCTGGCACCAAGTTCCCAGGGAAGCTAAGGTGTGTCCTGGATGTGGGTGGAGTTCTGGACTTGTTGTGTTGTGTGTTACAGTTCCTGTGGTCCCAAAGCATGGTATATAGAACATAACCTTCCAGCAGCGATGTGCATATCTGGACCCCTGATCAGAGGTGGCTGCAAATGCATATATATGCTATCCCCACCTGACAGGTAGGGTACTACATGTACATACCTCTGTAGAAATAAAGATGCTCAGCACCCCTATAAATACTCACAGGTAGGACAGATGTCCAGTAATTCAGATAGTGCGCCTACTAATGCATCTCCCTCAAGTGTCATAATCTAGTTAGGGTAGGCTTTGAATCCCTGAAAAATGCTCAGTGTGTGAGTGGGGTTTGTGTGTGTGAGAGGGAAATGTCCCTTTTGCTAACTGGGAAAACACACTTTACAGGATGCACATTCCCTTTCTAAACACTGGATGATGTCAGCACCCTATGAGGCACAGCAGGAGAAGGGATAATCTTCCGGTAGTGTGAATAGTATGCGCCTGGGCTTAATGCTGCCAATCTCTAAAATGTCATAACATAATTAGATAGGGTTTGAATCCTATACATCCCTCAGTGTGTGTGGAGGGGGGTTAGTGTGTTCAAGATCTGTATGAAAGAAGTATCCTTTTGCACAACTAGGACAACACACTTTCACAGGATGCACATTCCTTTTAAACACCGATGATGTCAGCACCCCTGGCATAGTACAGCAGGAGAAGGGAAGCCTCCCAGTGATGCTTTTAATAGCCCACTCTTCTGCTAATGTGGTCCGGACCTGAGGCCAAGTAACATAATTAGGGTAGTGGCTCTGAATCTGGCAAGTGTGTGTGTGTTGGATGAGAGAGGTTTAGTGTGTGCAATTTTGGTGTGGAGGGGAAATGTCCCTTTTAAGGAGTAAACCCGGGGAGAACATTACTACAGGATGCACATTCCCCTTTCTAAACACAGATGATGTCAGCACCCTATAAGTAGAACAGGAGAAGAGAAGTTCTCCAGTAATGCAAATAGCACACCTGGCTAATGCTCAACCTTCGAAAGTGTGTCAGCAGCACACGCCAGGGTACTGGTTTGAATCCTGCAAGTGGCAAGTGTGTGTGTTTGGATGAGGGGGGTTAGTGTGCAATTTTGTGTGGAGGGAAATGTCCCTTTTGGCAACTGGGGAGAACACACTACAGGATGCACATTCTTTTCTAAACACAGATGATGTCAGCACCCTATAAGTACAGCAGGAGAAGGGAAGCTTCTCAGTGATGCGAATAGCGCACTCTGCTAATGTGTCCGACTTGAGTGTCATTACATAGTTAGGTAGTTGTTTGAATCCTCCAAATGGCAAGGTTGGATGAGGGGGGTTAGTGTGTGAGGGAAATGTGCCTTTTGGCAACTGGGAGAACACACTACAGGATGCACATTCCCCTTTCTAAACACAGATGATGTCAGCACCCTATAAGTAGAGCAGGAGAAGGAAAGCCTCCCAGTAATGCTGTCAACGCACTCTGTTAACAAGCGTCCGGCCTCTAAGTGTGTCAGAACATAAAGTTAGGTAGTGTTAAACTCCGCAAATGCTTAGTGTGTGTGTGGAGGGGCTAGTGTGTAAGGTGGTGCCCTGTATGAAGGAAATATCCCTTTTGGCAACTAGGAGAACACACAACAGGATGCACATTCCCATTTCTAAACACTGATGATGTCAGCACCCTATAAGTACAGCAGGAGAAGGGCAACCTTCCAGTAATTCAAATAGTGCACTCTGCTAATGCGTCTCTCCTGAGTGTCATATTATAGTTAGATACGAGTTTGAAACCTATAAATGGCATGTGTGTGTTTGGATATGGGGACTCTGTGTGTGTGCAATTCTGTATGAAAAACATGTGTGTTTTTGAAATCAGGGGATCACACTACATGATGCACATTACCCTTTCCAAACAGTGATGATGACAGCACCCTATACATACAGCTGGAGAAGAGATATCGGCCAGTACTCAAAATAGCGCAACCTGCTACAGTATCACTCTCAAGTGCCATAACATGTTTAGGTAGGGGTTTGAAACCGGCAAATGTGTGTGTGTTTGGATGTGGGGAGTTTGTGTGTATGCATTTCCATTTAAAAAACATGTATGTTT
>NW_025052836.1:0-10442 GCF_019279795.1 Protopterus annectens | reverse complement strand
ATCTAACGGAGTTTGGCAAGCCATCCCTGTTATGGAAACATGACCACCAAGACTACAGTGCTTGGGGTATGCAGAAGAATCTAAACAATACGTTGCTCCCACCTCACAAAACAGGGGTGGCAAGCCACCTGTATGGTAAAGAGGATTCACAATGACTTGTCAATTATCCTTCCCAGCCCTGCCTATCTACCTTTAAGCCCCTAGGAGGAAAGAGCTTGCCCTTCATGGCAAAACTGGATGTCCATTACTCAGGACTAAACATTTGTATCCCAGGGGTATAGATTCTACTTCCATTTCCCTGCCAACCCCAAGCGGGTTTCAGACCTTCCTCCAAACCAGTGGGCAAGGCTCAAAAGCAAGTACATTCCCTGCCTCAATATCCAAGGGCCATTCAGCCTGTTCCAGTAGAACAAAGGGACAGAGGTTTCTACTCTCAGACTGTTCCTGGTGCCAGAAAAGAGGGCTGCACATTGGCGCCCAATCCTGGATCTATAAGTTCTCAACATACCTTTCTGGGTGGTCCCAAAATTCAGAATGCTAACCCTGCAACTTAAGCTTCTCCCTATGCTAGCCAAGGATGCCTGGCTAGTCACCCTAGACTTAAGAGAAGCCCTCTGCACATCCCCATAAGGGAGTCTTGCAGGAAATAATTTTTCCCATGTACTTGGGCCGATTGCCTGATTCAGACGGACGGTCAGGAGATTACTACTTCAACACCTGGCATTTTGTAAAAAGACTGCTGTCTTCATAGGGGTATACCATTACGAGAAAAAGAAATCACATCTGGTGCCCAGTCAAAAAATTGTATTCCTGGGAGCAAGCTTGAACACCAACTTCCCAGATGGCCTTTCTCCTCCAGAAAAACAGATCTATTTAAGGTTTCACTTAGGTTCATAGGTAGGTACTAGGCCTTCTATTTGCCCGAGGGCATTTATAAGCCTAGCCAGATTAATGTCAGCTTTTCGCCACCCCATTGATTAATTAACTTCAAGTCCTCTGTCAAGCAGGAGCCAATGCAGAAATATTCCCAGGGGTGTATTTTCTGGTGCCCATCCACTCGTCAAGGTTTCTCTTGAAGAGTTTTAGTGAGAGCTCTGCCTTATGTAATTTGGATATGTTGTTCCAAAAGCATACAGGAGTCTCTGTGACAGGAATCTATCCCTCAGCATGTTCTCTGTTTATTGTTGCGGCCCGAGGTTTTGGCTCACTAGAGCCACGTGGCTAAGTAGTGACTTGGATTTTAGGTGGAGCATGTCTATCAATTCTGGGTTGAACATGGCTTTGTAAGTCAGAGCAGAGACTCACCTTTGGAAGTGGCGACTATGCCACTGGTACAGGCGGAGTTTTTCAGAGTCGGGGCTGCATAGGACATGTATCAATTTTGAGACAGTAATCCTCTTGGTGAGAATTACTTTTTGTGGTCTTTCAGCTGTTGGAAGTGTCTTGTGAGTGTACATCCCAAATGGGATTGTACTCTATGATGGGTCTAATGAGTGACGAGTAGTGAGGCACTATAACCTCTTTATTTCTAGATGCGAACCCTTTAGTAATTAGATGGGCCAAATAGAAGGATTTCCTAACTACTTTGGCAATATGATTGTCAAAGGAGAGATTACTATCTACCTGGGTCCCCAGATCTCTTATTACCTCTTCTGTATTAAGGGGGCTTTCACCTATGTGGTAATTCGTGGGTGTTTTGTTTTTCCCAAACAGGATGACTCTGCATTTTTTGGCATTTAGCTTGAGGCCATGACGTTGACACCAGGTGTTCGTCTCATTGAGGCCCTTTTGGAGGATGTCCGTGTCAGCTGGAGAGTCAATTATGGCTCCCAGTTTGCAGTCATTGGCGAACTTGGTTAGCCATAGTCCTCCTGTGTTTGCCCGTACTTCTGAGAAGTATATGCCGAACAGTAGGGGTCCCAGGACCCCAGGCCTTGTGGGGCACCACTTGTGACTTGTTTAGAGTTGGACCGAGGCCGCTATTAGTACAGTGTGAGTTCTGTCTGTAAGCCAGTTTGAACAGCTACTTCAAACACATGGCTGCAAAGCCCAGCTGTCTACAAGGAAAATATTGCAAGCCCTACGGTTCCTTGGCCTCATGCATTCTGCTAATTTCATATGCAAGACTGCATATGAGGAAAATTCAGTGGTACTTAAAAAGTCTTTGGTGCCAACATTCTCGGGACCTGGAAACAGTCATTCTGATCATTCCTTGTCTAAGGGCAGAGTTCCTTTGGTGGGCAGAAGCATGCAACCACAACAAGGGACTGCCTTTCACTTAACCCCTCGCTGCCCAAATCCTGACTACAGATGCATCAGACTATGCATGGGAGGCTCACATGGCAGGCAAATGCAGTCAGGGGAAAGTGGAGCCCAGGACAAATTCTCCTGCACATCAGTCAAAAAGAGATGTTAACTGTACAGCATGTTCTAACAGCCTTCAAATACCTAATCCTTTCAGGACAGCTGCTGATAAAAACAGACAACACCATGGTTATGTGGTACATAAACAAGCAGGGGGGAACCCATTCTTACCCACTCTGCAGGTTAGCCATGGCCCTGTGGAACACAGCCTTGAGCAACCAAGTGCATCTGCAAGCTCAGTTCCTGCCAGGCAAACAGAATTCACTGGCAGACAACTTAAGCAGAAATCTCCTGGACCCACACGAATGGAAATTGGAGCCCAACACCTTCAAACTTCTAATCCAAAGGTGGGGGACACCAGAGGTGGACCTCTTTGCCTCCCTCGGGAACCACCAGTTGAGCAAATTTTGCACCAGGAACCCTCACAGCAGGGCCTGGAAGGTGGATGCCTTATCCTTCAAATAGGAAAAGCTCTCAATTTATGCCTTTCCCCTCTCCCTCCTTTCTAAGGTACTACTCCAAGATCAGACAGGACAGCTCAAGGGCAATTCTTGTTGCCCCAGATTGTCCACCAGCACTGGTACCCACTCTTACAGTCTGACAGCAGTGCCACCCTGGCACCTGTCATCAGACACCTTCCCTGCTGTCTCAGCAGGAGGCGACAATTGCATCCACAGCTGCAAACCCTAAACCTTGCAACACAAGCATCCCTGAATACTCCACCAACCCTCATCAAACAGATGCTGGATGTCATTCTTGAGGACAGAAGGCCTAGTACTAGAAAATCCTATGCTGAAAAGTGGAAAAGATATTGCTCTTGGAGTCAGACTCAAGGAAAGGACACAGCTGTGCCCTCCTTACCTCAAATCCTTGATTACCTAGCAGAGCTACTCCACAGAGGCCTATCCTTCTCTTCCATTAAGATTCATGCCTCTGCTATCTCAGCTCATTATAATACTGAGCACCTCTATTCTCTCACCCTCTCATCAAACAGTTTCTGAGAGGGGCTAACAACTTAAGGCCCCCTAGGAGAGCACCCATCCCCTGCTTGGGACCTTAACGTTGTACTGGAAATGCTCACGCTCCCCCCTTTTGAACCTGCAGCTTCAGCAGGGTTAAAATTCCTTTCTTGGAAAACAGCCTTGCTTTTAGCCTTACCCTCAGCTAGAAGAATGTCCGAGTTACAGGCAGTAATGGCTGTGGAACCCTTCATTATTTTCCATGCTGACAGGGTTTCCCTCAGGACTAACTCAGCCTTTATGCCTAAGGTGATCTCCAGTGGGGCTCTAAACCAAGCCATCCATTTGCCAACCTTCTTCCCTAATCCTCAAAATAAAGGGGAGAGGATCCTGCACTCCTTGGACATGCACAGACATCTCAGGTTCTACCTTGACAGGACTAAACCTTTCAGAAAATCTGACCAACTGCTAGTCAGCTTTGCTACAGGGGCAGAGGGCAAGGTCATTTCAAAGCAAACCATTTCCAAATGGATAGCACACTGCATCCATTTCTGCTACAAGCACCATGGAAAACCTATCCCACAGGGGATCAGAGCACATTCCACTAGGGCTACTTCCACCTCTACAGCATTTCTCAGGGAGTCCCTACCAGGGACATTCTGGGCTGCACCCTGGAGTTCTGTACACACCTTCACCAAGCATTACCACTTACCTATTTTTCTAAATCCAGAGCTAGATTTGCTACAGTAATCTTACAAGGCCTGCTAGCCAGCCCTAACTCGTCTTGAATGCCTCCACCCTTCCTCAGCTTTGGGAATCAACCCAAATGTGATGACTGCAACAGTGAAACATGAAGAACATAGTACAGTTGGGTACACTCACCATAAATGCAGATGTTCGAGTGTATTCACTGTTGCCATCTTGGTTTCCCTCCCTCCAGCCCCCTGTTTTTCGCTATCCTTTCTACCTATCCTCTATATGGTCATTTTTTTATGGCAGGGTTATTTACTTTTTACTGGTGGTTTTCCACACCATATACTAGCTTCCTATTTGGGGGGCTCCTGACATCTGGGGCAAGAAAAACTGATGTAATGGCGTCGGCTGCCTGTTTTATACCCCTGACAACCTGACGTCATGCAAGAAGTGACAGCATCAGATGCAGAAATCCCAAGACTCTGGTATTCAGGCCGACTGAGGGCTACCTGCAGGCAGATAACCAAAGTGTGATGACTGCAACAGTGAATACACTCGAACATCTACATTTATGGTAAGTGTACACAACTGTACTTTTTGCTAGTCATGATAGATGTCCCCTGATGTATCAGCATCTAGGATTCACATAGGAGGTTCCTTTGGTTCACTTTGATTGCCATCACTTGCAAAAGAAAGTGCTGTTGTGTTGATGTCCTTCATGGATGCATCTGCAGTCATAACAACTGGGTTGTCCTGTCGTCAGGCAGCCCTTCAGTCGGCCGGATTCCAAAGTCCGGGTCCGGCTTCGGCTGATGTCGCACTTCACCCGACATCATCTCTGTTGATCTTCGGGTATAAAGGCATCAGCCGACGCCATTTTCCTCAGTCTTTCTTGCCGCGTGGCGAAGCAGAAGCTGTTGCAAGTGCGGTCGGTCGGATCCAGAGATTACTTCTACCGAATACTGCCGAAGATTTCTAAAGCAAAGTACCCCGTTGGGGACTCTTTCTTACCTCACACGATGTCAGAAAAAGTTAATAATTGTTTAACCTGTGAAACAAATACCTCATAAAGATTTCCACTCTTATTGTCTGCCTTGTTTAGGCCCAGCCCACGGCGTAGCAGCCTGTTCGGCCTGTGCTTCATTCAACCGGCGAGCGGCTTAGGCGCGGTCGGAGTTTGCTGAACAGTTTTCGGTTCTGATTTTGTGTATATTATGCCCGTCGGATCCTCCGACTACCCAAACTGCTAAAAAGCGCAAAGATAAAGACCGACACTCGCGGTCCTTGGTTCGGCCCGAAACCATGGTTAAGCAAACCGCGAGTGTCTCTGTTTCGGCGAAACCGAGAAAACTGATCAAAGTACAGCTGAATCTGTCACTACCACTGGGGCCCTGCTACTTCTCTTGAATCGGCCTCAGAAATTTTATCCTCTGGTGGTTGCCACTGACTTATCAGACACCATTCCTTGGATGTCTCTACCCACGCGTGGTGCTGCTAGGCCTCCAGCAGCCATGTCCATTAAGGCCTTTGCCAGGGCTAAAGCAGCCAAAACTACTAAAACAGTGCCTGTTAAACCCCTACAACCAGGCCCTCTTCTGGTTCACAAATGCTTACTCTGGCAGAAGATTTAATTTCATTAATTGGGGATCTCAATCTCACCCAGACAGGGCCTCTCAGCCCCCAGAGAAGACCTAGGGCAGAGCCCGAGCCTGTGTCCTCTGATGATTCTGCCGATGAATCAGACATAACAGACCAGCCAGAGGCTCCTTTCTCCAATTATGAAGCTCAGATGCTGAAGAATCCATTCCAGCTGCTTCCCCACCAGAAGAATTCTCCTTTGGGAAACCTTACATGCCATAGAACAGTTCCAATGGCAGCAGCAGGATTTCTCAGACTCCAGAAAGACTTAGGACCTTTCTGCACCTTCCACAGCACAGGCCCTTAGCTATACCTCCTGTCCTCTCTGTGGTGGGCGATGCCTTCAATGATGTCTGCTCTGCACCAGATTCTTTACCTCCAGCCCCTGCCAAACCAGACAGATTTTACAGGGTACCAGACACTCATCACCACCTTTACAAGGCCCCACTTGCAGACCCGAAACTATATCCCAGGGTCCCAGGGCAGTAGCCTCGACCACAGCTAAAAACCCTATTCCTTCTGAAAGGGAAGCCAGGTCATTAGACAGATGGGGCAAAAAGTCTACACCTCAGCTACTCTCTCAGCTAGAGCTTTAAACTGTCAGTTTCATGATACAATACCAAGAGTTTATGCTTGATCAGTTAACAAAAGCTATCCTCTGATGACTCTATTGATAAGAAATATGTATTAGAAATGGTAAATAACATACAACAGGTTAGTAACCATTCCTTAAAATGTGGCTATGATGCACTGGGATTCATTTAGATCAGCCATGACTGGCACAGTGATAAGAAGACATGCATGGCTAAAGGAACAAGCCTTACCGGATCATGTTAAAGCTAAGTTATTAGATGCTCCTATGGATAAGACCAGCTTGTTTTGGTACACCTGCCCAGCAGGTAATGAAGAAAATGGAAGAAAAGGCAAAATCTGTTCAAACGGTTAAAGATTTCTTGCAGGTTCAACCCCCAAGGTTTAGCAGGAACTGGCCTGCCAAAAATTGGTCCTTTCCTGACTCCACAAGACCCCAAAGGGGCAGGAATAGACGTTCCAGAGGCAGAAACCAATCCAGAGGAGGTGCCTACAGAGGACGACAGTGGCAAGGTAACAACAGAGGCACAGACACAACTACTGCCACTACAACAACACAACCACAGTGACTTACCTCTAAATCCGCCTACCAGGGAACAAATAGCAGCTCCATTAGGTGGCAAATTAACCTTATTTTGAGAAGAACTGGCACTATATCACAAAGACAAGTGGATTTTACAAACCATAGATCAAGGTTACGGTTCCACTTCCACACTTTACCAGTCAAAGAGGAATGCCAAATCTACCTCCAAATCAAAAACAGAGGCTCTACAACAGATAATGCAATTAGCAAACATGAGAGCTGTGGAAAGAGTGCCAACAACAGAACAAGGAAAGGATTCTACTCCAGACTATTCCTAGTTCCAAGAAAGGAAAAAAGTTGGAGACCTATTCTCGACCTGTCCACCTTAAATACATACATCATTGTCCCAAAATTCAAAATGCTGACCCTACAGCAACTTCTTCCATGCTGGGCAAGGAGTGTTGGCTGCTAACTCTAGATCTCAACTACGCATACCTACACGTCACCATATCACCAATCTGCAGAAGATACCTCAGATTTCTTGCAGGATCAGAGCATTATCAATTCTCAGCATTGCCCTTTGGCTTATCTACTGCGCCCAGAGTATTCACAAAATGCCTGGCATCAGTAATCGCCCACTGCAGACAACGGGAATTCCAAATTAACCCATACCTGGACGACTGCCTGCTACAGGGGACAACAAAAGCAAGCTGACAACAGATTTACAAAGGGTCATTTACTTGCTACAAGCACTGGGATACACAGTCAATTTACAAAAATCAAGGCTGATACCATCCCAAACAAGGACATTCTTGGTGAATTGGACACAGTAAGACAAATGGCATTCCTATCTGCAGAAAAACAAAAAGAACTCCCTCTTTACTTCTTGGCTCTAACAAAACAGAACAAGTTAACAACAAGAAAAGTACTGCAGGCCTTGGGCTTCATGGCATCATGCATAATCTTGGTCCCACTTGCCAGACTACATATGAAAACTACAGTGGTACCTAAAATTTATGGTCCCAACACAGGCACAGCCTAGAAACAGAAATTCCACTAATTCCATGCTTAAAACAGGAGTTCTATGGTGGGCTCAAGCATGCCAGTCAAACCAGGTCTACCCTTTTGCAGATGTCAAGCAAACCAGGCCATCACAACAGGCGCTTCAGACCTGGGATGGGGGCCCACATGCTGGACAAATGCGTGCAAGGATTGTGGGCCGGGATCAACTTCACCTGCACATCAACCTAAAGAAATGCTGGCAGTAAAACTGGCAATCCAAAAGTTCAGACCATTTCTCAAAGAGGGCCAGTTGATGATAAGGACAGACAACACCACAGTCATGTGGTACATCCAACAAACAGGAGGCACTCATTCATACCCCCTATGCAGAATGACTTTGGACCTGTGGAACCTGGCACTCAGCTACAACATCCAGTTACAGGCAATATTTGTACCGGGAAAGGAGAATACTCTAGCAGACATATTAAGCAGAACCACATCGGATGCCCACGAATGGATGCTACACGGACATCTTCAAGACCATCTCAAAGAAATGGGGAATGCCTCAGATGAATCTATTAAGCCCTCTCAATCACCAGCTCAAAAATTCTGCACAGGACATTTCCACCCACTGGCATGGAAAGTGGATTAGCTCTCCTTCAGCTGGAAGGCCTAACAGCATATGCATTCCCACCTCTTCCCTTGATACACAAGGTATTACTAAAAATCAAGGAAGAGCGTCCAAGGATAATCCTGATAGCTCCAAACTGGCCAAGACAACACTGGTACCCACTGCTGAGGAGCATGTCTCGGAACAATATGTGGCCAATACCCCTGATGCCTTTGATGTTAACTCAGAACAACTACAGCATCATGCATCCAAACCTAAAAACGTTGCAACTGACTGCATGGAACATCACATAGCAGCAGCTAATCCAGAACTTTTCCCAAAGAGTTAAAGATATTATTCTTGAAGCCCATAGACCTTCAACAAGAAGGAACTATACGGGAAAATGGAAAGGTTTGTCATTTGGAGTACTGAAAGAGGAAAAGATGTGTCAAACATAGATATGCCTAACATTCTGGAGTATCTGGCAGAACTTCTACATACAGGCCTGTCCTACTCCTCCATCAAGATACATGCATCAGCTATATCAGCAGAATACAGCTTTGATCCACCTGTCTTTCCACATCCTTTACTCAGGCAGTTCCTCAGAGGAATCAAGAATGTAAAACCTCCAAGGAAACCACCATTGCCAGCTTGGGACTTGAACTTTGTGCTGAAAAGTTGACACTATCACCTTTACGAACCAGCAGCAACAGCAGACCTACAGCATCTATCATTGGAAAACTGCTTTCCTACTGGCAATAACCTCAGCCAGGAGGGTTTCTGAACTTCAGGCCTAATGGCAGTACAGCCCTTCTAATCTTCCACCAGATAGAGTGTCCATGAGGACTAATCCTACATTTATGCCTAAGGTGGTATCCAGAGTGTCTTTAAACCAGGCAATCCACCTACCTACCTTCTTTCCCAACCCACAAAACAGAGGGGAAGAAATACTGCATACCTTGGATGTACATAGACAGCTACACTACTACTTGGACAGAACAAAAGTAGCAGAAAAACTGACCAGCTTTTTGTAGCCTATGCAACAGGAAGGGAAGGAAAAGCTATTTCAAACAGACAATCTCCAAATGGATAGGAAATTGCATACGATTCTGTTACTCCTTGCATGGAAAACCAATTCCACAGAACATAAGACCTCATTCTACAAGAGCAGCCACTACCACAGCCTTCTTACGAGGAGTGGCAACCAAAGACATTATTGAAGCGGCTACTTGGACCTCCGTGCATACATTTGCCAAGCATTATAATTTGCCTCTATATTCCAGATCCCGAGCAGGGTTTGCCTGCTGTACTGCAAGGGATCCTACACACCATAATCTAGTTTTTCCTCCTCCCTAGTTGGCTATGGTGATTCTACCAGTTGTTATGACTGCAGATGCATCCATGAAGGACATAGTACAGTTTTGTACCTACCATAAATGTAGATGTCCGAACTGGATAGCATCTGCAGTCAGGTCCTCCCTCCTTCCTCTGTGGTACTCCTAGGGTGTTTACCCTCCTAATAGCTAGCTGGTGGGGAGTCTTTATGGTGTATTTGTTTGTATATATGTACATACATGCTTATTTTGTGTTTACCTCTATCTTTTTGGAAACATTGGCATTTATCCAAATTTTAGCCTTCAAGAGGGCTACTGGCATCTGGGGCAAGAAACACTGAGGGAAAATGGCGTCGGCTGATGCCTTTATGCCGAAGACCAACAGAGATGTCGGGTGAAGTCGACATCAGCGAGCGGACCGGACTTTGGAATCCGGCCGACTGAAGGGCTGCCTGACGACAGGACAACCCAGTTGTTATGACTGCAGATGCTGTCCAGTTCGGACATCTACATTTATGGTAGGTACAAAACTGTACTTTTCATCTCTGCATCTAGAATAATTACCAAGGTGCACTCCATTAGTGGTGTAGGCCTTGCAAAAAAGGGCTTGCATGTGTTCCCTTACCTGAATGTCATGTTCCTAGTGGTCATCAAGGGACGCCCTGTTAGCCTTCTTGCCTTGGGTGCTGCAATGGTTACAGATCCATGGCATCCACATTCCTCTCAGG
>NW_025052835.1:0-11204 GCF_019279795.1 Protopterus annectens | reverse complement strand
TTTTTTTTAACCGTTTTAATCCTACTGTGGATGAGTACAAATGTTTTAGCAAGGCAAAAACACAGTAATGTTTACCATGAGAAAGTCTTAGATATAATTCACAAAGAGGGGAGTGAGAGGATTAATTTACTAATGCAGCAAGGTGGGTGAGGGAGGGGATGGAAAATACTGGGGGTTAGTTCAAGGTACATGGACATAGCCATTGTAATTTTAGTTGAATTTTTAGTTGTTTTTTAGAGTGTGTGGTAATGCATGAGAAAGAGATGTCAGTTTACTGGGAAGCTTGTTCCAAATCTTCTTCCCCACTGAGTTTATTGTGGGATTTCTGAATGGTTACCAGTAGTTTATTTGCAGATCGAGAAGGGTAGATATAGGTTTGTGTAGGGGAGATGAGTGTTTTGGAGAATAGGAGTTTTATTAGGCTGGTATAGAAATATTATGGGTAATGGAGAGTTGTTTGAAATTCAATTTGGTTATTAAGTTCTAGCCAACCTAGAAGTTTGAGAGTTTAGGACAGTGATGAGGTTCTAAAATGGTGTAGAACCTGTAGCAAACCTGGCAATATTGTTATAAGAAGTGATCAATTTGTTTAGGTTGCTTTTGGAAAGATTAGTAAAAATAGGTGAGGCATAGAGGAGGGTGGAGGTCAGATGGGTCTGGGCAATAGTAGTTCTAGAATCTGGGGTGAGAAAGGGTTTTATCCTATTCAAGGATCCAAGTTTTCTTTTTACAGTTTTAATTGTAGCATTAATATGTGAATCAAAGTTGAGGTTATTATCAATTATTACACCTAAGAGTTTGGTAGTTGGGTCAGGAGCTATGATTGTGCCATCGATGGATGTAATAGAGAAATGAATCAGGGTGGATTTTATAGTAGGAGTGAAGAGTAGTAGTTTGTTTTTTTTGGCGTTTAGGAGTAGACAACGTTGTTGGAACCAGTTTTCTACTTGGTTAAATACAGTTTGGGTGATGGAGTGCAGTTCAGATGAGATGGAAGCTTTACAAATCAAGGTGGAGTCATCTGCATATTATATGCAGGTAGGTAGAGGTAATATAGTGGAAAGGTCGTTAATGAATATGGAGAAAAGTAGTGGTCCCAGGATTGGATCCTTGAGGGACACCATGGGTATTAGGGAGATGTTTGGATAGGTTGTTGTCCCACAGGACGAGACTGCTGTCTATTGTCCAAAGGTAGGACTTGAACCATTGTTAGTGCTTTGTGTGTCAAGTGAGAATGAATTTAGGTGTGTTGAGAAGTTATTTGATGGTTAACCATATCAAAAAGCTTTAAATAGGTCAATAAATAGTGCAGAGGGAGAGCATGTTATTGTTACTGAAGTTTATTTATACAGTCCGTAGCGATAGGAGGAGGCAGTGGTGATTACTATGGGATGAATCTAAAACCATGTTGACAGTCAGCTAGTAGACGCTTTTGGAGGATGTGGTCAAGAAATTGTTGGATGTATGCATTTTTCCATGAGCCTTTGGCAGAGTGGTGATAGTAGGGCTACAAGTCTATAGCTGGAAGTTCAGTTCGCGTTACCACCCACTTGGTGAAGTGGGATTATGTGAGAGATTTTCCAGAGTGAAGGGATGAAGCTTTCGGTTATGGTTCTACAATGATTAGGATAGAAATGGGATAGGCAAGAACTTTTGCAGCAATGATTTGAAGGAATTCAGGTGGTAAGAGATCAGCTGAGGGAGTACAAGGTTTAAGTTTGTGAAGTAGAGTATAGATGAAGGTTGTAGGAATAGGTTTTAGGTGAAAGGTAGGAATAGGTTTTAGGTGAAGCGTAGATGGTAGGGGATGTTAGGGAGGATGTGAGGGGGTACAAATTAATAGGGTGGTAAGGTGTTAGCTAGAGATTGGACAGTTTCTGAAAAATGTATTGAAAGCATCTGCTATCTGGATGGGAGAGTTTGGAGAGAGACCAGATGGGGTTGGTGTTTTTTGGAGTGGCCTGGATGTAATAGTTTGCTTATGCCTGACCAGAAGGTTTTGGGTTGACTTTGGTGCTTGTTCTGGAGTTTCAAGAAATAGTTTTTTATCCTGAACTATTGATTTTTTGGTGGCATTTTTAAGCTGTCTAAAGAACTGCTGATCGGTTGGGTCTTTAGTGTTTCTCCATTTGGACCAGATTTTATTTCTTTGAAGGATTTGTTGTCTGGTTTCTTTAGTAAGCCATGGGGGCTGCTTTAGCTTCTAATTCTTATAGTGCGTGAAGGGCGCATGGAATTCAAGAATTTGTAGGAATTTGGAGTTGAAATAGGATACTGCTTCATCAAGTGGTAGGTGCCTTAAAGGTGACCAGTCACAGGATTGAAGTTCAGATTGAAAGGCTAAGGAGTCAAAGTGTTTTTTGTTGCAGGTGATTTTAAAGGGAGTTTGATTTGGGATAAAGGATTTTTGTCTAGATAAATAAGTAAGTGAGTGGTCACTAATATCGTCAGGAAGGATGCCAACTTTGTAAGAGAGGGGGTGTTTGTTGATGAGGATCCAATCTAGTATACTTTCTTTGCCGCTGGGTTTATGGATTCTGGTGGGGTGATAATAGTTTGGGAGAAGCCATAGAGCTTTATATGGGCTGTAGGTTTAAGAGTGGCACAGATGTTCCAGTCTATATTAAAGTCACAGAGTGCAATGGTTTCTTGAGGGAAGGATGTTGAAAGCCAGCAGAGGATACTTTCTAGGGTGCTGATGTTATTGCCTGAGGGTATGTAGGCGCATATTATGTAAATGGATTTTGTAGCACTGAGCTGGAGCTTAGAGATAAGGATTTCTACATTGGTGTCTGGAGGTGGTTGTATTAGTAGAGAAGTGATTTGTAAATGAGATTTATGCAGTGTGCTACCCACCACCCTTTTTGGTGGGTCAGTCTAATCTTAAGATATTATAACAAGGTGGGAGTATTTCATTGTCTTTTGTAACAGGTTTTAAGCCAGGTTTCAGTTATGCATAGGATATCAAAGAGTGAGTATCTAGTAGTGTGCATGTGGTTGGCTTACTTTGTTGTTATCACTCCTTATATTAAGGTGAGCTATGAGTAGAGAATTTGGGGGGTTGGACGATTTATTACGAGTGAAAGGGGGAGTAGGGTGGCTAAGGAGAATTGTTGCTGCCTGGTCCTGGGTTGGGATGAATGTCCCATGAAGGAGAGGAGATCTATTGGGATAGTAGTGATGCTTCAGAAGTTTGAAGCAATTTGTTGTGATTTTCTATATTACGTGAATGTAGATGGAGCTACTCTGTGGAATTTAGGAGATAGATAGGTTGAGTTGGATGTTGCGTTTGAGATAAGCTTAGGGATTTAAGATCATTTATTAGCAATGTTTGTTTTAGGGTTGGCAAGATGATGTGAATTGTAAGGTTTTCATAAAAGGTAATTGTGTATGGTATTGAAGAGGATAGATACTGGAAAGAAATAGGGTGGTATTTGTACATATGTGGTGTAAGAGTAAGAGTGCATGTTTGTAGGAGATTATAGAATAGTATAGGATTTAGGAGGTGGGGGGTAGAGTGAGTGTGGAGTATAGAAAATATGTAAGAGGTGAGTGAGGGTAAAATGTCAGTAAGGGAGTATGTGTGTGTATGATTGGTCTGTAATGTGTTAGTGATAGCTATTGGATAGGAAGGAGGGGGTGTGGCTTTGTAAGTATAAGAGTAGGACCACTGGGGGTGGGTGGGAATTCGGGGGTAGGGTAGGGGAGCTTTAGGTGAGCCCACAGGGCGAACGGAGCAGGTTAGAGCAGGTAAGTGTGAGTCTTCAGAGACAGAGAGCAGCAGCAGATTCTTGAGGCAAAGTATATGTCCAGGTTGAAAGAGAGTGGTAGATCAGGTGATTGGTACAGAAATGTTGGTGGGTGGAAGGATTGAAAGAGTGTAGCTAGATGGTGGGAAAGAAAGGTAGCAACAGAGTGATGCAGCAGGAGATTTGCAATTAGTCAAGGGAAGAGAGCTGGAAGTATACAGAGCAGATATATAAGAGGGTGGGGAACGAGGTATGACCCTAGTCTGGATTAGGGTGCCATCTAGTGGGTGAAAGTAAAATACAACAGAAGTATGCATAATAGAGATAGCTGGATGATGGACTACAACCCAGATAAGAGATAGCAAAGGGAGAAAGTGGCAGATCACTATATGGGTTTTAGAGGAGAAATAAATTGCTGCAGGGTTCCTATTTGGTAGCTTGGTTTCTAGGTCCCTAGGTCAAGTATAACTACAAATACAGCTTAATAGGTAGGTCCAAGGAACATACTTTCTTAGTCTTTTTTCTTTCTTATTGCAGCTGAGAGCAAAAATATTGAGCTTGGGCAACAGGTTTTTGGTCACTGCGGTGGGACGTTTGGAACAAGTAAAGGGGGGTTGGCTGGTATCCTGAAAGTTACGACCAAGCAGGTCTCTAATACAGGATAGGGGAAGAGAGTTTCTTAGTCTTTTTTCTTTCTTATTGCAGCTGAGAGCAAAAATATTGAGCTTGGACAACAGGTTTTGGTCACACGGTGGGGCGTTTGGAACAAGTAAATCACTAGGGGTCCTGAAAGCACCAAGCAAGGTCTCTTAGTACAGGATAGGTAGAGAGTTTCTTGGTCTTTCTTTCTTATTGCAGCTGAGAGCAAAAATATTGAGAGAAACTTGGGCAACAGGTTTCCTTGGTCACACGATGGACGCTTTGGAACAAGTAAATCACAAGGGGGTCCTGAAAGACCAAACAGGTATCTTAGTACAGGATAGGGGTAGAGAGTTTCTTTAGTCTTTTTTTCTTCTTATTGCAGCTGAGAGCAAAAATATTGAGCTTGGGCAACAGGTTTCCTTGGTCATCACACGGTGACCAAAATGTTTGGAACAAGTAAATCACAAGGGGTCCTGAAAGACCAAGCAGGTCTCTTAGCACAGGATAGGGGGTAGAGAGTTTCTTAGTCTTTTTTCTTTCTTATTGCAGCTGAGAGCAAAAATATTGAGCTTGGCAACAGGTTTCCTTGGTCACACGGTGGGACATTTGGAACAAGTAAATCACAAGGGGGTCCTGAAAGACCAAGCAGGTCTCTTAGTACAGGATATGGGGTAGAGAGTTTTTTAGTCTTTTTTTCTTTCTTATTGCAGCTGAAAGCAAATATATTGAGCTTGGGCAACAGGTTTCCTTGGTCACACGGTGGGACGTTTGGAACAAGTAAATCACAAGGGGGTCCTGAAAGACTAAGCAGGTCTCTTAGTACAGGATAGGGGGTAGAGAGTTTCTTAGTCTTTCTTTCTTATTGCAGCTGAGGGCAAAAATATTGAGTTGGGCAACAGGTTTCCTTGGTCACACGGTGGGACGTTTGGAACAAGTAAATCACAAGGGGGTCCTGAAAGACCAAGCAGGTCTCTTAGTACAGGATAGGGGGTAGAGAGTTTCTTAGTCTTTTTTCTTTCTTATTGCAGCTAAGAGCAAAAATATTGAGCTTGGGCAACAGGTTTCCTTGGTCACATGGTGGGACGTTTGGAACAAGTAAATCACAAGGGGGTCCTGAAAGACCAAGCAGGTCTCTTAGTACAGGATAGGGGGTAGAGAGTTTCTTAGTCTTTTTTTCTTTCTTATTGCAGCTGAAAGCAAATATATTGAGCTTGGGCAACAGGTTTCCTTGGTCACACGGTGGGACGTTTGGAACAAGTAAATCACAAGGGGGTCCTGAAAGACTAAGCAGGTCTCTTAGTACAGGATAGGGGGTAGAGAGTTTCTTAGTCTTTCTTTCTTATTGCAGCTGAGAGCAAAAATATTGAGTTGGGCAACAGGTTTCCTTGGTCACACGGTGGGACGTTTGGAACAAGTAAATCCTGGGGGGTCCTGAAAGACCAAGCAGGTCTCTTAGTACAGTTGGTGATAGGGGTAGAGAGTTTCTTAGTCTTTTTTCTTTCTTATTGCAGCTAAGAGCAAAAATATTGAGCTTGGGCAACAGGTTTCCTTGGTCACATGGTGGGACGTTTGGAACAAGTAAATCACAAGGGGGTCCTGAAAGACCAAGCAGGTCTCTTAGTACAGGATAGGGGGTAGAGAGTTTATTAGTCTTTTTTTCTTTCTTATTGCAGCTGAAAGCAAATATATTGAGCTTGGGCAACAGGTTTCCTTGGTCACACGGTGGGACGTTTGGAACAAGTAAATCACAAGGGGGTCCTGAAAGGCCAAGCAAGTCTCTTAGTACAGGATAGGGGGTAGAGAGTTTTTTAGTCTTTTTTCTTTCTTATTGCAGCTGAGAGCAAATATATTGAGCTTGGGCAACAGGTTTCCTTGGTCACACGGTGGGACGTTTGGAACAAGTAAATCACAAGGGGGTCCTGAAAGACCAAGCAGGTATCTTAGTACAGGATAGGGGGTAGAGAGTTTCTTAGTGTTTTTTCTTTCTTATTGCAGCTGAGAGCAAAAATATTGAACTTGGGCAACAGGTTTCCTTGGTCACACGGTGGGACGTTTGGAACAAGTAAATCACAAGGGGGTCCTGAAAGACCAAGCAGGTCTCTTAGCACAGGATAGGGGGTAGAGAGTTTCTTAGTCTTTTTTCTTTCTTATTGCAGCTGAGAGCAAAAATATTGAGCTTGGCAACAGGTTTCCTTGGTCACACGGTGGGACATTTGGAACAAGTAAATCACAAGGGGGTCCTGAAAGACCAAGCAGGTCTCTTAGTACAGGATAGGGGGTAGAGAGTTTCTTAGTCTTTTTTCTTTCTTATTGCAGCTGAGAGCAAAAATATTGAGCTTGGCAACAGGTTTCCTTGGTCACACGGTGGGACGTTTGGAACAAGTAAATCACAAGGGGATCCTGAAAGACCAAGCAGGTCTCTTAGTACAGGATAGGGGGTAGAGAGAGCAGTACTAATACTCTGGGACCAGGGACACCCATGCAGCCAGGGGTAGTAATAGGAATAAAAAAGCTAGTAACCACCAAACTTACTGCAGAATTAAAATTTTAAATAAGCTTTCAGCAACTTTGGATAAGGTAACATACATGCAGGTACCTCAAGAACAGCAGCTTTCAGGTAAATAACTAGTCTGCAGGAATAATCCATAATATTGTTACTATGGCTTACCCCTATTTTTACATTAGAAGTACCAGTTATTCAGGTGTTTCAGAAATATGAAAATTGTTTTCTTCTTGTTGGGTCTTAACTTATTAAACTTTATGAATGAATTATGTATTAGCTATACAGCGGAGCTAAAATTATATTTGTATATTGAATAGCTGTCCACAGAATGAACTATATTGTGGAGATATGAAAAGGCAAAAAATACATTTTTGTGGCTTTGTAAATATTAGTCTGAATTTACCAGCTTAATATTAAATATTCCAGAATGTGCAGTGACCTCACACTTGGAATATTCTAACATGCCTTGAAAGAAGGTGCAGGGGTGTGTGGCTTATTAGAAAGAACAAGGCATGGTTCATTCCTCTCAACTGTACAGATTTTTGCAGAATGTCCATATTTTTGCCTCATATTTTTGGCCCGTTTTTCATAAAATTTTATTTTTCTGGCAAATTAGTGGCAAATCGTTATAGATTCAAGTTAGAAAATAATGACAGACATTTGAGTTTCAGACTTCATACCATTGAGAAAATTCATGCTAATGCACAACCTGTTGTTCTAGCAACTTTCTATGTTTGTAAGAGCAATATTTAAAATTGTCTCTATTTTTGGGCCTTTGTCCCACTTTTGTTTATGGCTTTGTCCAGATTTCTTATTCTAAGAGGTTGAGAGGTATGGCATGGTTGTAATTATCTGTTTTTATGGTTAATAACAGGCATATTCAAATATTAATTACCATGCTTGTCACTGAAATAGTAGATACTTTCTGTTGTACTGAGACTGCTCCCCTCTGTGTGGCCTGCCATTATCCTTACAAAAGTGTTGAGAATGATGGAGTTTGTTTTTCCATCCTTCCTTCCATCCTTTCTGCTTTAGGTAGATAGTGGTCTTATAACAATTTCACCCATCCACTACTGTTGAGTTGCATCTGGCTCCTATAACAACCCTATGAACAGCTGTCAATAGCCACAGACTTAACAAAGCATGTAGGGAAAATAAGTAGATTGCCAGGCCATAGACCTGTTTCACATACTACTAATAGAAATACTTGGATATGCTTCTTCCATATTGCTCTTGTTTCTGTCTGCAGATCATGGTATTTTATGACTTTGTGTCTCTTTGTATGAAAGACAAGACACTATAATCACTAGGTGTAGCAATTTCAATGATGAAGGCTTTTATCTTTTTTCCTGGACTGCTCTATCCATTTTTCTGTTGGTAATGGGTGATCCCATGTAGTATAAACTTCATTATTTTCTGCAATACTTTCTGGCTTATATTTCCAATGCTTCTTATCTGCTTCAATATTGTAGTATTTACACAATCCCCACTGCACCAGTCTAGCCACATTATTATGCCTTTCAGTATACATGCCCTCTGCCATGAGTGTATCACATCCAGTAACAAGATGTGTGGCTGTTTCTAGTTGTGTTTTACAGAACCTGCATTTATCTGTTTCTCCGACATGTTCAATGGACTTTGCAAACCAAGAAGTCATAGTCCACTATCCTGGGCTGCCATTATTAACCTTTCATCTTTTGGTTTCAATTCACCTCTCCTTAAGCATTCCTGTGCCAATTCCTGATAAACATGAGGTCATTTCAGATGATTTCTATACTATCCCCAATACTTATGCATTTTCCAGATTTCTTTCCATCTCATCTGATCCTTCTCCTTATATCCTTTCTTTTGTTTTTAGCACATTCAGTTGCTATCTTATTTTTGTCTACTTCTGTTTTCATTTCCATTCCTGCTAGACACCGATGTGCTTCTGCTAAACTAAGCATAGAAGTCATCTAAGACTTTTTTCCACATCTTAAAACATTTACTATGTTTGTATCTGGTGAGGTCAGCAGATATGTATGCAGTTCTACAACTGCAGATCTATACATTTAATGAAGTCTGTGGAGGCCCATGCTTCCTTCAGAACGAGGAATATATAATCTTGGTGGTTGTTGTGTCTTTCGGCTTTTCTCGGTTTGGGGTCGCCACAGCGGAACTCTGGTCCGCTAATGATTGGCAGTAGATTTTTACATGCCGAGTTGCTGGCCCTGACGCACAACCTTCAATGAAGGTATGCCCATTCACGCATGTCTCCACACAGAAGACGCTCTAGCTGAGAATCGAACAGGACAACGTCTTCTTGGTATGCACTGATTTTAATATGTTAGTTGATAAGAGAGATAGAAGCATTTTTATTTTTTTTTTCTATCCAACTGATACAATACCTTTTGGGGCCAGTCACTCACCCCAAAACTGTAAGTAAGAATAGGAAGAGCAAATTGGTTTATAGCTTGGACTTTGTTCCTAGATGTCAAGGCAGTTTTCAATATTAGTTTTAGTCTTCTGAAATATTTGTTACTGAATTTTATTTGCATTTGTTCATGTAGTATTGCTGATCTTTCATCAATTCCCAAATATTTATACACCCCTCCAGCTCCATTATATCACGTTCCTGCCCCAGATTGATATTTTCTTGGTGATGCAGCTTTTTTGCTTTAAATATTGCCTTTGCACATTTATTAAGATTAAGTGAAATTCTTATATAATCTGAGTAAGATTTAATCACTTGCAGTTGTGCTTTCAACTCCTCATCTGATGAACTATACAGTTTTAAGTCATCCACAAAAAGTAGATGAAAAGTCCTTAAACAAAGTTGCTTTCTGGGGGTCTATATTATATGCTCGAAGTTTTAAAACTTCGACATTCATATGATCGACACAATATGAGCGAAATTTTAAAACTTTGAACATATAATAAAAAAAAAAAGAAAAGCAAAAAAAAACTTACCTTAATGCTCTGAGCAGGGGGCAAGCCCCCCTGCACCCCCCGCTACTTAAATATACCAACTCTGAGATTGCAGTACAGTGCAGTAAAGGGAAATATTCCCTATGGCGATTTCCATTTAAACTTGCAAGCTTTCAAAAGTTCGCTCATATGGTGTCGACCATATGAGGCTCAAACTTTTGAAAGTTCGTTGTTCTAATATAACCCACTTTCTGGAAGGCAAATTGTAACCATGGCCTAATTTATTAAGTAAACAATATAATGGATACTTAGATTCTTCCCCTTTTTACAATTCTCTGTTATGGCTTTATTTAGTAAAAAATTATAATCTCTTGCTAACTGATAAGTGAGCTGTCCCTGAGGGGCTATTTACAGTCATGACCCAGAATCACTAGCAATTACACTACAATCTTAGATACAGTTTACAGCACATAATTAAATACGCTATTCTTCCACAACATCATTAGTAGTTTCCATAGTTGCTATTATAACAGTAAGGTGACAAGTGTTATTTCTTTATAGGGAAAAAGTTGCAGGATTCCTTCTTCTTAGACACTTAAGTAATGAGCTATAAAATGCGTTAAAGCCATATTAAGGCTGAATTTGAAAGGAAGTGCATACCATATATTATTTAGTCATGCATTTATTTATTGTTGATTGGGTTTTCCCCGCTGCTCATTCAAAGAGGGTACCTGAATATCTGGAAACATATATTTAGTACTTAAAAAACAAACTACTACAAAGAGTGGGTACCTAATAAAACACTGCTTAAGCACAAATGGATATATGTATAAGAAATAAACAATTTTCCATTTTTATTGAAAATGTATTGGAAAGAGAATTCTGTGAGAAGCTACTCTGACACCACTTAATCAGTATGATTATTTTCTTATTTTACCAACTTTCTGGCACATCATGGGAATTTTTAGTATTTCAACAAGTGATACTGGCAGTACTTACAAAATGAAAACTGTCAGTAACATAGATAAAGTGTATTTGTCGTGTTTTTTTATCTTTGGTTATTTGTCTCTCTCTCTCTCTCTCTCTCTCTCTCTCTCTAACTCATCCCTCTTGTCTCAGATATTCCTTTTCCCGAATTGAAAATTTCCTGCTTGAAGGTATTGATGCTGATGGTGGCTGCAGAAAAGACAGCCTACGTATCCTTAAAAAGATTCGGATTGATCACTGGGAATCACGGTACAAGAAGGTGTTGGCATCCTATCATCTAAAGGTAAGATTCAGACTGGAGAATTTTCTCCCTAGTGCATTTACAAATTTATTACAGCAGGTTATATTTATGTATGCAAATTAGCTATAAACAAAGATGGTGATATTGAATGCCAAATGTAGACAGTAATACAGAG
>NW_025052834.1:0-9262 GCF_019279795.1 Protopterus annectens | reverse complement strand
GGTAAAAGTGGATTCAGGGGGGTTTTTTGGGGGGAAGGAAGGGAAAAAGACCTTTTTAAATAACCTGGGGCAAGGGGGGGGGGCCAAAGGGGGCACCCCTGCACAGGAAGAGGCCCCCCAACTGCTCATGGGTCTAAAGGAACCCTTTGGGGCAGCACAGACTGCCCCAACAGAATCTGCCAGTAGCGGGGGAAGCCACTAGTCCAGGTACAGTCCAGGACTAGGGTTAAATGTTTTGAATGCAACCAGTGGGCCATGTGGCATACAGATGTCCATGGAGGCAAGGTGGGGAACCAAAGGTGAGGGAGCCAGTAAGGGGGAAAGACAAAATGCCAACAGGGGGTTGTCTTGAGAAACAGGGGTATGGAACTACCATCCTGCAGATGTCCTGAGGGGGAAAGGGATTTGGATAGGCAGTACATGTACTTATGCAGTTACAGGTGAGGCTAGGAGACAAGCATGTGGGTCTGGTAGCCTGGGGAGCCCCAGACAGACTGCATACTTGCAGCCAGGACTGCTGAGGTGGTTACTT
This sequence comes from Protopterus annectens, assembly GCF_019279795.1. NCBI lineage: Eukaryota > Metazoa > Chordata > Ceratodontiformes > Protopteridae > Protopterus > Protopterus annectens. The sequence continues at coordinate 8,730 of NW_025052834.1, read as the reverse complement.
CAGGGTGAGCTACACTGTAGCAGTGAGACTGAATGTGAGCCACAGCTGCTTGGGGGTACTGATGTTCCCTTGGACAGGGTAACTGAAAAGGAAGAGGGTGAGTAGTACCCAGGCTGACAGTGAGGCACCCTGTCAGAGGATGCCAGACTTCCTGGAAGGGAGCTGGGAAGGGTTACAAGGAGAGATTGAGACAGGCTCAGCTCTCAGACCCTACATTGCAAGGCCTGAGGCAGGTAGCTAGGAGGCACCTGATTCTAAAGGGGAAGGGGAATCTATACTGGAAAAAAGGGGTTACTACTCCCCTGAGGGAGGGCTAGAAGGTGGGGGACAGCAGTTGGTAGTGCCTAGAGCTTACCATTTTTTGCCATAGCCCATGATATTTCCCCTTTTCAGGTCATATGGGCATAAAATTTCAAAGAGGCATTTATGCAAAACTTCTATTGGCCTGGAATTTCCAGAGATGTAACAGGGGACTGCAGGACCGTGAGCAGTGCCAAAAGGTAGGCAAGGCAGGAGACAAGGTGAGAGCTCCTTTGATGCCTTTGCCTGTGATTGAGGAGCCATTTCAGAGGGTAGCTTTGGGTATTGTGGGTCCTCTGAGTACCCCAAGTTCCCAGGGGAAAAAGTATATCCTAGTGGTAGTGGATTATGCTACATGATACCCTGAGGCAGTGGCTTTTCCTCCATTGGGGCAGAGAAGGTGGCAAAGGGTTTGTTAGAGATTTTCAGCAGGGTAGGTTTCCCAAAGGAAATACTGTCTGACAGAGGTGCCAATTTTATATAAATGCTGGCTTGTCTGTGGAAGTCCTGTGGGGTGAAGCACATGAAGCCCCCCACCATCCCCAGACCAATGGTCTTGTTGAGAGGTTAAACTCTACAATCAAGTCCATGCTATGGGCATTTGCAGATCAGTTTAAGGGGGAGGGGGACAAATATTGCCCCATCTGTTTGCTTACAGAGGGGTTCCCCCAGGAATCCACAGGTTTTCACCCTTTGAGTTGCTGTATGGGCATAGGGTGAGGGCCCTTTAGATTTAATTAGATGAGTGGGAAGGTGAGTGAGTCTCACAAGGAGTCTGTTGGGCATATGTCCTGAACCTCAGGACAAGGCTCAGGGAACTCATGGGCCTGGGGAGAACCTGGCAGAAGCCCAAAACAAAAAAAGGTGTGGTATGACAGGAATGCTCAAGCTAGAGTATGCTGTAGGCAGCAGGTGATGGTTCTCATTCCTGTCAGAACAAAAGGCAGGCAGCTTGTGAGGGACCCTACAAAGTGGTAAGAAAGGTAAGTGATGTTAACTACATGGAAGTGCAAGGCAGATGGCAGGGGCACAAATTGTACCATGTTAACATGATAAAACTTTACCATGATATGGAGGCCCTTGTGCTGAGCATTTGCAGTGGACATGAAGACATGAATCACTTGTCTGAAGATTGATTTTTGGCCATACCATCAAGGGTTCGATTCCAGATTTATGTCACATTACTTACTGTGGTGTTGTACTTCTATGGTATGCTTCATGTCACATATCTAATCCAGTCGCAATCTTTAACAGCTTTTGAATAATGTTGCAAAAATTTTTTAAAAAATCCATGCCCAAAAGTAAGATGATTTAGTAAACTACATTTTTTCCCTTTTGCCTTAATCAGGTTTGCCTTTCAGTTTTGACCCCCAGAGCCATGATTTTTGATACAAAGCATGACAGATGATTTGAGGACATGCCAAAAAGATGTGTTTTAAAAGAACCATAACACCCCTTTCATAGGGCCTGTCCATTTTCTTCTTCCCCCCTTCTCTCCACTTTGTACTGACTTTCATTATTCTTATGGGTTTAAATGTCATCTTATGACTTTTTCAAATTTCATGACTTTGTTGAAGAATAATACCTACATTTTCCCACTGGCTGAATAGATTGTCATTGTTCCTTCAAAGGTGTGATTTTAAAATGTGCAAGATTTTTAAATTTTTGGGGGGCAGAGAAATGCTCAAGTTTAAAAATTTTCATCATTACAACTGTCCACATCCATCATTAGGTGAAACCAGGCTTTTTAAAAATGATTTTCTGGGAATTGTCCTCAGCATTTGGAGATCTGGCATTGAACAAGTGTAGTATTGATTTTAAAAAGACATTCCAAGTGTTATTACAAAAGGGTGATTTTTTCCCTTATTTGCATATGATTTCCTTGAAGCATGTCTGATATAAAAGGGAAATTTTTTCAGGAGGCAAAACAATCTGAATTAAATTTGGAAGCTTTCCCTTTGTTTTTTAAAAGTTATGATTAAAATTAATTTGAAAATAAATTTTGACCCCCTTTGTAAAATGATCTGGGACTTGAGCCCTGATTCAGCTCTGTTTTTATTTAGCTCATGAGCTGACAATTTCGAGAATAGATTTACAGGTGGATTTTCTCCTCATGTCCAGAGTCCTGGGGGCCCATGGATCACGAATTTTTCAAAAGGTTAAAATTTAAAAACTTTTTCAACATTTGCTCTGCCTAATGTCACCATTCCACTATCCAGATTTTCACAGAATGCCCAGTTTTTTTCTTCCAAAATTGGGTTTTCTGGCAAATCACGGGAAATCATGGGGACTGAATTCAGAAAAAATGGCAGATTTTGGTTTCAGATGTCATATCCCCAGAAAATTCATGCTAATGAAAACCTGTTTTTCACTTTCTAAGTTTGAAGAGCAATATTTAAAAAGCTGTCCCTATTTTTGGCCTTTGTTTCTCCATTATTTGGGGTTTTCCCAGATTCCTTGCTCTAACAGTTCAAAAGGTATGTTCAAAAGGGAAGGCAACAACAGTTCATTTCTGAATTAAGTTTTGGGCCCTTTAAACTGGAAAGGTAAAGTACACCATGCAAAGTGTATGTCTCAACATGTTAAGAAAAAAAGATCTGTTCAAAATAAGCAGATCCAAACTTCCATATTTACTTAATCATTATAAAATTAATTTTCAGTCTTGTGATTAGTAACTTAAAGGGAAAGTTATTTGTTGATCAAATAAAGAAAAAAGCTCTTACCTATTCAATTTAATTTATTTTTAAAATTTAAAAATTTTTTTAATCAGATTTGACATTTCAGTCTAAAATTTTAAAGGGTCCTTTTATTTGCAGTATGTAGGGTTTAAAACTATAATTAAGAATAATAAGCATAACTTCATTTGTGTCATTTCAGGATGTTCTTTAATTTTCCCCTTTTTAAAAAATTTAAGAGGTGTCCCCCAAAATATTTAATTTTTGGAGAGAAAAAACCCCAAATGATCCCAAAAAAAGTTATTTAAAGGGGAACATAAAATATAATTTCACTTGGCAACTTAAAAATCCAAGTCATAAACTTTTTTTTTGGCACTATCAATGCAAAAAGTATCACATTTTTTCAAGGTATCACACATTTATAAAAATTGATAGACTAAAAAATGACAGGTTACAACTGAAAAGAACAAATATCTTTAAACTTAATTGCACAAGAATAATGGTTTGTTTAAAACTGATAATGAAAGCCTCTCACTGGGACTGGTCTGACATGATTATTAAGTAAAAGTTGTCACACTGTAAATAGTGTCTGTTGTAAATAAGAACGGGCTTTTCCCCAAAAAAACTTGAAGTAATTATTAACAATTAAATGAATATGTATGCAATACACTGTTTGCTACCTTTTTTATCATTACTGTAACTTTTTTCCCCCACAGGTTTTTGTCTTTTTTCCATTTAATCCCTGCAAAACATTTGTCTGAAATATACTAGCATTTTGGTATTTAATTTTTAAAAAAAAAAAAAATGTACTTCATGGGGTTGTAACTTCATTCTTTTTTTAAAACATTTTGGGTAGACATGTCACATTTCTGGATCGTCTTGTAGCATGTTCTGAAAGCCCACTTAACTAATATTCATTGAAAATGAAATGACCCAAAATCCTGACTTTTACATGCATATGAGAGTACATTAAATGCAGCACTGTTGACTGAAACAGTAGTCTTACCAAAATACCAAAACCCTTAATGGGGGAAAACCAGATTTTCAAATAAGCTCCAGCTTATTCATGTTAGCATGACCAAAAAACTCAAAAAACTAAAACCAACATTTTATTTTACTTTTGTTTCTAGTGTCATAAAAGTGACTGATAAAAAATCAAACTTTCTTCCTTTAAAAAAATTTTAGCTATTAAATAATAAAACATTTATCAGGAGCAGACAGTGAAAAGATAAATGACAAAATTCAAGACAGATACTCAAAAGAAAACCCCGTGAAGTAGCTACCAAAAACTATCTATGGATTCAGACATAACAATATTGAACTATTTAACCCTTTAGACTTTAGAGTACAAAAAACACACACACACAAACACACACATATATATATATATATATATATATATATAATATATATATAATATATATATATATATATTATATATATATATATATAATATAATATGTCTAAAAACATAAAAAAAAAACACACAATATATAAATATATATAAAAATATATATATAAAAATAAGTCTTTTCATTATGTTTTAATATATATAAGATATAAAATATATATATATATATATATATATTATAAAATATATATTTTATATATATATATATATATATTACATATATATATTATATATTGTATATATATATATATATATATATATATATATATATATATATTATATATATATAAAAAATATAAAAAAATATATTAAAAATATATTGTGTGTGTGTTTTAAAATATTATATATATATATATACATATTTTTGTATAAAAAGGAATATATATATTTTATATAAAATTATATTATAAATATAATATATATATAATATTTTTTTTATTATATATAAATATATTTTTATATATATAATATATATATATTATATATATATATATATATATATTATATATATAAAAATATATCTTTTAATATATTATATTAAAAAATATATTGTATATATTTAAATATATATATATATATATATTTTATTTTTATAATAAATTTTATATGATATAAAATTTTAAAAATTATATATATTATTAATAATAAATATAAAATAATTATATATTAATTTTTAAACAATTATATATATAAAAAAAATATAATTTCATATATTTATATATATATATATATATAATTTTTATATTAAAAATTTATTTATATATATATATATATAAATTTATATATAAAACATTAAATATATATATTTTATATATACCCCCCCCCTTAATATTATATATAAAATTTTATATTTTATATATATAATATTATATAATATACTTTTTAACATTTTTTATCCAAAATATATATATATATAATACTATATTTTTTATATATATATATATTTATTATTAAATATTTTTATATATATATATAAAATAATTTAAAATATATATAATTATATATTAAAATTATATAATATTAATAAAAATATATTATATATATATATAATATATATAAAATATATATATATATATCTTTTTTATACATATATTAAATTCATATTATATACAATATATATATAATATAATATATTAAATATATATTATACATCAAAAATATATTAACATATACTTTTTTATCACAATAAAAAAGAAATAATAATATAAATATTATTATTAATATAATAATAATTATTTAAAAAAACTTACATAAAAAAATTCATATAAAATAAATACAATTTTTCCCAAAAAAAATTTTAAATTTAACCAAATAAACAAACTAAAATTATTTTCCCCCAAATTTAAATAAATGTATAAAAAAATTAATTATTATTTTAAAAATTAATTTTTTTTTATTTAAATTTAATTTACCAGGGAATTCTTTCGCAGTTGAACTTTTTAAATTTTATTTATACCATTCCCAGAAAAAAAAATTACTCCAAAAAATTTTTTTTCCCTTGGGGCCCCAGTATTTTTAACTGATTTTTGGGAGTTACAAAAGGGGTGTCTCCCCACAAAATGTCCAATTTCCAAATCCCCGCTTGACAAACAATAATTTTTTAAAAAGGTTTTCATTTAATTTCCAAAGGAATTCTTTTTTGGGGACAAATTGGGGGAAAAATAGAAATTTTAATTTTAAATTGTTGTGAATTGTGTTGTGTGTTATTCGGGGGTTAAGAAAACTTAACTGAAATCTCCAAAATTTTTAAAAAAAAAATTTTAGGCGGGTCTTGGAAAAGGCCTTATGAGGTTCCTTTATTTGCTTATTTTTGGGAGTTTCCCCAAAAAATTGTGTATCTTGAAAACAGTTTGCTGGTCACCCTCACTTCTGTTAAGAGTTTCTGAGCTTCAAGCCATTATGCCCGCCATAAGAGTTGGGCTTCCCTAAGGGATAATCCATCTTTAATGCCTAAGGTGGTTAATGAATTCTTACTTAGCCAGGCTATTCATTTGCATACCTTCTTTCCAAATCCATTAAACAGAATTGAGAGACTTCTCCATTCCCTGGATTGGAACATACATCATAGATTTAACCTAGATAAGCAAAAGACTTTAGGAAAACAGACCAGCTCTTTGCCTCCGATAAGGAGGGCAAACTGGGCAAACCATCTCCAAACAGGCAGTCTCAAAATGTATTTCAATATCCATTTATTTGTGTTATTCATACCATTGTAAGTCACTGTCTTCACTTGTGAAGGATTATTTCACCAGAGGGGTCTCCCTCACTTGTGCCTCCTTCAAAAGCATTGACTCCAGATCTGTCCTAGAAATGTCCACCTGATCTTCTGTTCACATTTACAGAACACATGCACTTTCCATATCAAATTCTTCCTTTGCCAGATACATCTTGCTAGAGTTTAGGTACAGCTCCCCCATCTCCAGTCCATCTACTCTTGTTAAGATACCAAATAACTTTCACATGAGACAATTTAGCAGAGAATAACAATCTCCTTTATTGCACAAAAAGACACGTATGTGGTATACTACAAATTCAAGTTACGGTCTCCTCAGGCTGCAAGAGTCATAGTATTTTAAACCTTTTTCATTTAAATCAACATTATTCTATTAATTATAAAGATGTCTTGAGGTACATACCAAAAGGGGCGTTGTACTCTATAATGGGTCTAATGAGTGAGGAGTAGAGGGGAACAATGACCTCTTTTTTTCTGGATGAGAAACCTTTTGTGATGAGGTGTGCCATGTAGAAGGATTTCCTGACCACTTTGGTGATGTGATTATCAAAGGAGAGACTACTGTCCACCTGTGTCCCAAGGTCTCTTATCACACTTTCGGTGTTAAGTAGACTACCGCCTATGTGGTAGTTCATGGGTACAGAATTTTTACCAAAGGGGATGACAATGCACTTTTTGGCATTGAGCTTGAGACCATGTCTTTGACACCAGGCATCTATCTCAGTGAGGCCCTTTTGTAGGATGTCCACATCTTTAGGAGTTTCAATTATGGCTCCTAGTTTGCAGTCATCTGTGAATTTAGTTAGCCAAAGACCTTCTGTGTTAGCCTGTACTTCAGAGAAGTAGTTACCAAACAGGAGAGGACCCAGGACTGAACCCTGTGGTACTCCACTTGTCACTGGTCTGAAGTTTGATTTGGAGTCTGCAGTGTGGGTCCTTTCAGTAAGCCAGTTGGCAACCCATCTTGTGACATAGGGATTTATACCTAGTTTAGTGAGTTTATCTATAATTCCAGAGTGGGGGATGGTGTTGAACGCTTTGACGAGATCTAGATAGGCTGTGTGAACCACCTTACCCTCACCTATGGCTTTGGTGACTACATCAAAGAAGTCTTTCAGGTTTAGGAGACATGATCTGGCTTTTACAAATCTGAACCTGGTAAGGTCCAGAGTTTGGAGATTACCAATATCTTTGTTTATGAGTTCCATGATACTATAGCCTAGCAGACCAGGCTCATCAGGCTAATGGGGCGGTAGTTCCCGGGGTCCGTCACGGCTCTCCCTTTGTGGACTGGGATAACCGTCGTGGTGCACCATTCAGTGGGCACAAAGCCTGTGGTGAGGCTATGATTGAACATGGTACTTAGGTAAGGTGCCAGTTCATTCTGTAGTTCATGTAGAACACAGCCTGGGATATTGTCGGGTCCCATGGATGCTGTGTTCTTGGCTTTGGAGAGTGTTTTTTACCTGTGCAGCCGTGATTACAGGAACTTTGCATTCTTCCGGTATAGAGATGGGCCCACTAGGGGATGAGAGTGGGGGTAAAGTTAGCACTGAACCTATCTGCCAGGATGTTGGCAATATCAGTTGGTTCTGTATATTTAGTGCCATTATGCTGTAACTCAGAGCAGATCTGAGTGTTGCCATTGAGATTCTTGACATAGCAATAGAATGCTCTGTGGTTGTCTTTAGAGTCAGTGGCAATTTTGTTTTCGTAACTAGATTTGGAGGATTTTATGAGGGATCTCAGCTTCTTACTGAGGTTGACCAGGGAGTTCCTCCAGTCATAAGATTTTACTCTTTTTTGCAACAGTTTCTTTCTTCTGTTGTAGAGTTTGTTTGTCAGAGGACCACCAGATTGGCTTCCTTTTTTTGGAGGATAGCATCTTGGTTCTATTAGGGATAGCATGATACATGCACTCGTGTAAGTACTTATAAAGTGCATTTGTGTAGGATTCAGCTGTCATACCTCTAGTGTCTGTCTGCATGGGTGTCATGAAGTTTGCCACTTCTGTCTTAAGAAGTGTGAAGTTGGCTTTGGAGAAGTTTTTACTGGTTTCCTAATTGGTGGGGCAGGATGTGGCATGTCTAGGTGGCTTGGGGCAGATCTGA
>NW_025052833.1:0-6445 GCF_019279795.1 Protopterus annectens | reverse complement strand
CCCTTCCCTTTATTCTCAACGAAAAGTGAGTTGAAACTGCTCATTTGCTTAAAATAAGATTGTTACTGCAATTATTATTACCTGCACTTTGAAATGGTCTTTTTTCTGTTGAATTAACTGCTGAGGCTGCTCACGCAATTGTGCTAGCCTGTGTAAAGTATTTACTGTGCTTTTTCTGCTATCTGCCTAAAAAGAAAAAAAAAAAAAAATCCTTGTTTCCCGCCTTTTCTGAACTAGAATAGTCCTTAATACAGGTTTTGCTGTATTCTGGACTTTAGTGCAGTTCCAATGTTGTCCATATCCTTTCTTGGATAGGAGGAAGCTTTTACCAGTGGGAGGGGAAAGCTTTGACCAGCCTATCTGTCCTGGAGGAGTGGTCTCACCCCAGAAATTTTTTTTTATTGGTGGGCTAATTCCTAGCTCTTTCAAGCCCCCTGCTTAAAACCCCTTTGCGGTTTTTGCATTTGTTCTGGCTCATCAAAGCTCCTCGTGGTACTGCAGAGTGGTGCTAGCAGCAGAGAGACAAAAAAGAATGACTGCTACCTGATTTAAGTACCTTTTTTCGCCTTTTACCTTTGTGACTGCTTATTCTCGATGAAAAGCGAGTTGAAACTGCTCATTTGCTTAAAATAAGATTGTTACTGCAATTATTATTACCTGCACTTTAAACGGCCTTTTTCTGTTGAATTATCTGCTGAGGCTGCTCACTCAACTGCGCTTAGCCTGTATATGGGACACGTGCTTTTTCATATTTGCCTATAAAGAAAATATAACAAAAATCCTTGAGCCTAAGCCTTTTTGAACTAGAATAGTCCTTAATTAGAGGTTTGCTGTATTCTGACTTAAGTGTCTTGTGTTGCCCATATCCTTATTTGGATAGGAGGAAGCTTCTCTGTCCACCAGTGGGAGTGGGGAGCTTTGAGCAGCCTATCTGTTCCTGGAGGAGTGATCTCAGCCCAGAAATGTGTTGTTTATTGGTCATTTTGGGCTAATTCCTAGCTCTTTCAAGTCCCCTGCTTAAAAACCCGCTTGGCGAGGTTTTTGCGCTTGTTCCAACTCAGCAAAGCTCCTCATGGTCCTGCAGAGTGGTGCTAGCAGCAGAGAGATGAAAAACAGTGACTGCTACCTGATTTAAGTACCTTTTTTCTCCGTTTACCTTTGCAACTGCTTATTCTCGCCGAAAAGCGAGTTGAAACTGCTCGTTTGCTTAAAATAAGATTGTTACTGCAATTATTATTGCCTGCACTTTGAAATGGTCTTTTTTCTGTTGAATTAACTGCTGAAGCTGCTTACGCAATTGTGCTAGCCTGTGTAAAGTATTTACTGTGCTTTTTCTGCTATCTGCCTAAAAAGGGAAAAAAAATCCTTCTTTCCCGCCTTTTCTGAACTAGAATAATCCTTAATACAGGTTTTGCTGTATTCTGGACCTTAGTGCAGTTCCCGTGTTGCCCATATCCTTACTTAGATAGGAGGAAGCTTCTCTGTTCACCAGTGGGAGTGGGGAGCTTTGAGCAGCCTATCTGTTGCTGGAGGAGTGGTCTCAGCCCAGAAACTTGTTGTTTATTGGCCGTTTTAGCCTAATTCCTAGCTCTTTCAAGTCCCCTGCTTAAAAACCCGCTTGACGCAGTTTTTGCACTTGTTCCGACTCAGCAAAGCTCCTCGTGGTCCTGCAGAGTGGCGCTAGCAGCAGAGAGATGAAAAAGAGTGACTGCTACCTGATTTAAGTACCTTTTTTCTGCTTTTACCTTTGCGACTGCGAGTTGAAACTGCTCGTTTGCTTAAAATAAGATTGTTACTGCAATTATTATTACCTGCACTTTGAAATTGCCTTTTTTTCTGTTGAATTAACTGTTGAGGCTGCTCACTCAAGTGCGCTAGCCTGTGTAAAGTATTTAGTGTGCTTTTTCTGCTATCTGCCTAAAAAGAAAAAAAAAGAAAAATTATCCTTGTTTCCCTCTTTTTCTGAACTAGAATAGTCCTTAATACAGGTTTTGCTGTATTCTGGACTTTAGTGCAGTTCCAGTGTTGTCCATATCCTTACTTGGATAGGAGGAAGCTTCTCTGTTCACCAGTGGGAGTGGGGAGCTTTGAGCAGCCTATCTGTCCCTGGAGGAGTGGTCTCAGCCCAGAAACTTGTTGTTTCTTGGGCCCTTTTGGGCTAATTTCTAACACTTTCAAGACCCCCGCTTGAAACCCGCTTGGTGCGTTTTTTGCATTTGTTCTGGCTCATCAAAGCTCCTCGTGGCACTGCAGAGTGGTGCTAGCAGCAGAGAGACAAAAAAGAATGACTGCTACCTGATTTAAGTACCTTTTTTTCGCCTTTTACCTTTGCGACTGCTCATTTGCTTAAAATAAGATTGTTACTGCAATTATTATTACCTGCACTTTGAAATGGTCTTTTTTTTTTCTGTTGAATTAATGGCTGAGGCTGCTAACGCAATTGTGCTAGCCTGTGTAAAGTATTTACTGTGCTTTTTCTGCTATCTGCCTAAAAAGAAAAAAAAAATCCTTGTTTCCCACCTTTTCTGAACTAGAATAGTCCTTAATACAGGTTTTGCTCTATTCTGGACTTTAATGCATTTCCTGTGTTGCCCATATCCTTATTTGGATAGGAGGAAGCTTCTCTGTCCACCAGTGGGAGTGGGGAGCTTTGAGCAGCCTATCTGTTCCTGGAGGAGTGATCTCAGCCCAGAAATGTGTTTTCATAGTTTAAAGTTTTGGGTTTTTTGTTTTTCCTTGTGACCCAAATTTCTTGGGGTTCCCCTTGTGTTTGTAAGGCATACATTAATCATTAGGCGGGGTTTCTAGCTCTTTCAAGTCCCCTGCTTAAAAACCCACTTGGCGCTGTTTTTGCGCTTGTTCCAACTCAGCAAAGCTCCTCATGGTCCTGCAGAGTGGTAGTAGCAGCAGAGAGATGAAAAACAGTGACTGCTACCTGATTTAAGTACCTTTTTTCTCCGTTTACCTTTGCAACTGCTTATTTTCGCCGAAAAACGAGTTGAAACTGCTCGTTTGCTTAAAATAAGATTGTTACTGTAATTATTATTTCCTGCACTTTGAAATTGCCTTTTTTCTGTTGAATTAACTTTGGGGCTGCTCACTCAAGTAAGCTAGCCTGTGTAAAGTATTTACTGTGCTTTTTCTGCTATTTGCCTAAAAAGAAAAAATAACAAAAAAATCCTTGTTTCTCGCCTTTTCTGAACTAGAATAGTCCTGAATAGAGGTTCTGCTGTATTCTGGACTTTAGTGCAGTTCCTGTGTTGCCCATATCCTTACTTGGATAGGAGGAAGCTTCTCTGTTCACCAGTGGGAGTGGGGAGCTTTGAGCAGCCTATCTGTCCCTGGAGGATTGGTCTCAGCCCGGAAACGTGTTGTTTATTGGCTGTTTTGGGCTAATTCCTAGATCTTTCAATTCCCCTGCTTAAAAACTCACTTGGTGCGGTTTTTGCACTTGTTCTGGCTTATCAAAGCTCCTCGTGGTACTGCAGAGTGTTGCTAGCAGCAGAGAGATGAAAAAGAGTGACTGCTACCTGATTTAAGTACCTTTTTTCACCTTTTACCTTTGTGACTGCTTATTCTCGATGAAAAGCGAGTTGAAACTGCTCGTTTGCTTAAAATAAGATTGTTACTGCAATTATTATTACCTGCACTTTGAAATTGAATTTTTCTGTTGAATTAACTGTTGAGGCTGCTCACTTAAGCTAGCCTGTGTAAAGTATTTAGTGTGCTTTTTCTGCTATCTGCCTAAAAAGAAAAAAAAAAAAAAATTATCCTTGTTTCCCTCTTTTTCTGAACTAGAATAGTCCTTAATACAGGTTTTGCTGTATTCCGGACTTTAGTGCAGTTCCAGTATTATCCATATCCTTACTTGGATAGGAGGAAGCTTCTCTGTTCACCAGTGGGAGTGGGAAGCTTTGACCAGCCTATCTGTCACTGGAGGAGTGGTCTCAGCCCAGAAACTTGTTGTTTATTGGCCGTTTTGGGCTAATTCCTAGCTCTTTCAATTCCCCTGCTTGAAAACCCACTTGTTCTGGCTCATCAAAGCTCCTCGTGGTACTGCAGAGTGGTGCTAGCAGCAGAGAGACAAAAAAGAATGACTGCTACCTGATTTAAGTACCTTTTTTCGCCTTTTACCTTTGCGACTGCTCATTTGCTTAAAATAAGATTGTTACTGCAATTATTATTACCTGCACTTTGAAATGGTCTTTTTCTGTTAAATTTAAATTGAGGCTGCTCACACAATTGTGCTAGCCTGTGTAAAGTATTTACTGTGCTTTTTCTGCTATCTGCCTAAAAAGAAAAAAAATCCTTGTTTCCCACCTTTTCTGAACTAGAATAGTCCTTAATACAGGTTTTGCTCTATTCTGGACTTTAATGCATTTCCTGTGTTGCCCATATCCTTATTTGGATAGGAGGAAGCTTCTCTGTCCACCAGTGGGAGTGGGGAGCAGCCCTATCTGTTCCTGGGGGGGCTCACCCAAAAATTTTTTTAGTTCATAAAAAGGTTTTGGTACTGTAAGCCAGCCATTTGTGAGATTCACCTTGTGTTTTTTTTGGCTTTTTTGGGCTAATTTCTAGCTCTTTCAGCCCCCTGCTTAAAACCCGTTTTGGGGGTTTTTTCCCTTGTTCCAACTCAGCCCCTCATGGTCCTGCAGAGAGGTGCTAGCAGCAGAGAGAAGAAAAACAGGGACTGCTACCTGATTTAAGTATTTTTTCTGCTTTATTTTGCAACTGCTTATTCTTGAAAAGCGAGTTGAAACTGCTCATTTGCTTAAAATAAGATTGTTACTGCAATTATTATTTCCTGCACTTTGAAATTACCTTTTTTCTGTTGAATTAACTTCGGGGCTGCTCAATCAAGTGCGCTAGAGTGTGTAAAGTATTTACTGTGCTTTTTCTGCTATCTGCCTAAATAGAAACAAAAAGGAACCTTGCCCCTTTTTCTGAAAGTGCCCAAAACGGGTTTTGTGTTTTGGCTTTGGGCATTCCGTTTCCCCTTTCCTTTCTTAAAGGAAGTTCCTGTTCACCGGGGGAGTGGGAGTTTGACACCCAGGGGGAGGAGGGGTCTACCCAAAAATTGTTTTTTTCCCTTTTACCTTTCCACTTTTTAATCCCTGAAACCCCCATTGGGGCCGTTTTGCATTGTTACTGAAAATTCGGGGCCTGAAGGGGCCCGGAAAAAAAAGGTGACTGCTCCCTATTTGTCCCTTTTTTTGTTTTACCTTTCCTGCTTTTTCTCCTAAAAGAAGGAAATTTTTTGTTTTTTTCTGAATTAATTCCTTTTTGTTCCCTTTTCGGGAAATTAATGTTAGGTGCCAATCCTACCAACGTTGAGGCTGCTCACTCAAGGCCAGCCTGTGTAAAGTATTTATGTGTTTTTTTGCTATCTGCCTAAAAAAAAAAAAGAAAAATTATCCTTTTTTCCCTCTTTTTCTGAACTAGAATAGTCCTTAATACAGGTTTTGCTGTATTCTGGACTTTAGTGCAGTTCCTGAGGTGCCATATCCTTACTTGGATAGGAGGAAGCTTCTCTGTTCACCAGTGGGAGTGGGGAGCTTTGTGCAGCCTATCTGTCCCTGGAGGAGTGGTATCAGCCCAGAAATTTTGTTTTTTTTTGGGCTAATTCCTAGCTCTTTCAAGTCCACTGCTTAAAAACCCCGGGGTTTTTGCACTTGTTCCAACTCAGCAAACCCTCTGGTCCTGCAGATTGGTGCTAGAGAAAAGGAAAAAAGTGACTGCTACCTGATTTAAGTACCTTTTTCTTTTTTCCCTTTTTGCAACTGCTTATTCTAAAAAGCGAGAGTTGAAACTGTTTGTTTGCTTGGAATAAGATTGTTACTGCAATTATTATTACCTGCACTTTGAAATTGTCTTTTTTCTGTTGAATTAAGTGTTGAGGCTGCTCACTCAAGTGTGCTAGCCTGTGTAAAGTATTTACTGTGCTTTTTCTGCAATCTGCCTAAAAAGAAAAGAAAAACAAAAGAAATCCTTGTTTCCCACCTTTTCTGAACTACAATATTCCATAATACAGGTTTTGCTGTATTCTGAATTTAGTGCAGTTCCTGTGCTGCCCATGTCCTTTCTTGGATAGGAGGAAGCTTCTCTGTTAACCAGTGGGAATGTGAAGCTTTGACCAGCCTAACTGTCACTGGAGGAGTGGTCTCAGCCTAGAAACTTGTTGTTTATTGGCTTTTTGGTTAATTCCTAGCTTTTCAAGTCCCCTGTTTAAAAACCCCCTTTGGGCGGTTTTTGCATTGTTCCACTCAGCAAAGCCCCTTTGTGGTCCTGCAGAGTGCTAGAGCAGAGAGATGAAAAGAGTGACTGCTACCTGATTTAAGTACCTTTTTCTGCTTTTACCTTTCACTGCTTATTCTCACCAAAAAGCAAGTTGAAAGAAATTGTTAGCTTAAAATAAGATTGTTACTGCAATTATTATTACCTGCAC
>NW_025052832.1:0-11865 GCF_019279795.1 Protopterus annectens | reverse complement strand
AGACTTTAGGCAGCTAACAAATTAAATGAATACATATCTCAAAGGCATTTGACTGAAGTAGTTGGTTCTTTCTTGAAAGCATCTTGATATTTCCCAGTATCTGCTGTTAAATGTTTCATTCTCAAGTAAAAACTGTCAAAGCAAGGATGAAATTACCAGCAGATACACAATTCAAAATCAAGAAAAAGAAATTAAAAATATGCAAGCAGTTATTGATAAAAATGTATGAGTTAGCAAACCTTAATTCACAGTGAGCTTCTCTAGGCTGTTAAAAAAAAACAATTAGCATTGGTATACAGCAGTTATTTAAGAGAGTTAAATACTAATTTAACATGAATCTAACATGACCCATTGCACTTGTGCTAGTTAAAGTAAACCAGGTATTTCGACATATACAATACATATGTAATATATGGGATGTCACAACTATGAGCTTATCTAGGGCAAGACCCAATCTTAACAGTTATTAGGGGTGTTAGGGACACCCAAAGCACTGTTAAGATTGGGTTTCAATCAAAAAACTAACAGTGGACAGTAATGCCATGCAATGAACAGCAGCAGAAAGTAAAACAAGTTTTAAAAGCTGTTACAACTTTACACTGTCGCATGGACAAGTAGAAAGTGTGTCACACTAACAGCTTTTAAAAGCTACTTTACCTTCTGCCAGGATAGCACTTTTCTACTGCTTGCTCTACATCTCAGATGTTTCTGATTAAGGAAACCATCCTTGATTTTGACTCAGCTTTTTTGCCCTGACACCTGAAAATGTTTTAATTTTTCTGGATTACAGTTGTTCACTAATGCCAGACAGTTTCATCATTGTTCAAAATATGGTTGTTGATGCAAAAGTTGTTGCTCTATTAACTATTTAAGTGAATTAAAGCAATATTTTAAAATTGTCCCTGATTTTAAACCTTTATCCCCACCAACCATTATTTTTGATTTGTTCATAATTCTAAAGCAATGGAAATGAAAGGTTTGCTGCTGTCTGACAGCACTTGTTGAGTGCTTTACTGGCTTTGAAAGCCATCAAATCACTTTGCACTTTTTATTCTTTCTTTTCTGTAATTTATAGTACATGTAGCAGATAAAGCTCCATGCACAACAAATAATCATGATTGGGTCTCACTTATCATAACCCGTATTATGCGTTCTTGTCATAGATGCCAAGATTTACTTTCCAAGCTTCTCTCTGTTAAGGTGAATTCCTTGTCATCCATGTCTCAAACATTAAATAATATGGTTATGACTGGAGGCCTAATTATGGTCCTCTATGTAAAAAGCTGACAAAAATAGCATAAATGTACTTGTCAGATTTATACGAAGGGCTGGATTCATTAAGGTCAAGGAGAGTTCAGAAGATAACAATACTATTCTGTGTTACGGGTAAACTGCTACATAAATATGGGCGGGGTTTAGATAACGCATCAGCACAGTGAGTGCTACCAACAACCAATGAAATGAGAAAAGGAAGAATAATAAGTTCAAAACAATTATAACAATGAGAAATAATCTTCCCACACATGTAGATATATGTCAAAGTGAAGAGCAGCATCATGCCTGTACTAATACTCTAAAATATAGTTTGTCTACAATAGTAATGCAAAAACACTTGCAAAGGAATGAAAACATTAGCCAGAAACTTTCCTTCACACTCTTTTTAACTATTTACATTCTAACAATGTATGGTGAGACAGGTATGTGAGAAATACAATTATCAGATACAGGCTGTAGATATTTATTTATCCTAATGGAGGTCCCTAGACAAAAATGTGATACAAGCATATCTGCCACACTGTGTAGATACATTTTAGTTTTATTACAGTCTCACAGTATCAACCAAAGTTAATTTACATCCTCAAAGTATATTTGGTACATCATAAATCCTTCTAAAATCCCCTTACTTACCATATTTATATTAACTGTAACAACTAAAATAAAAGTTCAAACACTACATACATAAGACATGCACAATCCAAGAATATACTAGCCCATTTAAAATAACTTCAAAACCCAAATGTACATTTAATTTAAAAGAAAAAAAACATGGACAGTATCTCACATTCACTTCATAAAAAGTAAATTTATGATGCATACAAAAAATGTATACATACAATATGCCCACAATTAATACTATGTACCTGAATTAACCTCCTAGAAATGAAATTCATTCAAAATAAAATGAAAAAAAGAATAAAAGACAAACAAGTAAATAAAATAAAACACTAACTGCAACTATCCAGTCATAATTAAGTCAGTAATACCATTTTCTATCTAAAGTCAGACTGAAATAACTAAATCACTGAATTATTGGTAAACTTCCAAGCAAGGGCTACCATTATCTTTATGTTGCAGTTGCCTGTCTAACTATCCCCGTCAACCCAGCAAAATTCACAAGTCTGTTGAATAATAACCTGATGAACATCCCACAGGACAAACATGCAATTATTCTGGATGAATTCAACTTAAATTTTTTAGGCCCACTGCACATTGACACCTCAGAGCTTGTTGCTAATATCAAACTACTTCAAATGGTGACTATGCCTTGCCTGACCTCATTTTAAAACTGATCACCACTCACTAGTTGAATTTATAATTACCTCCCAAGCTAACAATATCTGCACTGTCATAAATCATCCACCAACATTCAGTGACCACTGACCTTTAACATTTCATATAAAAATCTAAAAATGAAATATTTCCCTTGAACTATCTCTTACGGACCAAAAGCTTCCTCCAAAACCAAGTATACTGAAAACCCATCTTGCAACAATAGACTGGTTCCCAGTTCTCAACCTCACTAATCCAAAATTATTCTCACAACGTTTACTAGACCTTCAAAAGACATACTTTCCCATAATCTCTAGCCTATTTAAACATAAGATTGACTGACTCTCAAGGATTGAAAACTCAAATGTATTTATGTGATGAAGCTTGGAAATTCTCGAAAAATTACTCTACTCCTAACTCAAGGTAGAAATATATTAAATTACAAAACATTACTAAACAAGCCTATGCTTGTATTAGTATTAGTGCAAGAATTGATCCCTGAGGAACCCCTGAAAGAGTAAAAGGTTGTATCTGCTAAGACAGACCCAAGTACTTCAAATCATAACAACTCACCCTCCTTCTTTCCCCCAAACAGTTCTAATGCAAGGTAAATAACATCTCTAATAGAAGTCCACCTAAAGAACTTTTCTCTTATGGCCACATTCCTTGCTGTACTGGAAACCTCTCAACTGCTGACTGTCTCAACAAATTCTCCAATCTTCCCACTGAGAAGAACATTGCATCATGTTCCACATAAATTCAACAAAATCCCCCAGAATACCACATCTACTAGAAGAGATTCACCTAGTGTTTCCGTCTGGTCCTGATAACCTCTGCCTTGGTTCCCCTACTGCACTAACACACATGTATAACCTTAGCCTCAGAACCAATATAATGTCCTCTAGCTGTTAATAAACCTTTGTCAGACTTGTACGGAAATATCACAACCCCCCCCCCCAGCCTCCCAATTCTATTCATCTCAATACTCCCTGCCCTTGGCAAAATTTTTGAAAAAATCATTTGTAACCAACTCACCACTTACCTTGACAAATACCACTTACTTTTTTTTGAAGCAGTATGGCTTTTTTGGCAGGCACAAGTACCATGACTGCTCTCAGGACACTTACTGATGATGCCTTCTCCGAGATAGATAAAGGTAACTTCACTGAGGCAGAATTCATTGATCTTACCTTGCCTTTGACCTGGTTGACCACTCCATCCTATTACTCCTGGATGGCTAACACTTCAGACAAAGCACATTATACTAAGCACTCTCCTGGAATGCAAATGGCAGCCATTGGAGGTGATGCTTAACCTGGTCTGGGCTGCAGGTGAGCCTTGCTTCTTGATCTTATCACATGTAGTGTTGACTCTGGTGGCCTATGGTAAAGGCTTGTGTGAGGCTTAGAGTGCCCCTTCATTTATAAACAATGGTGAATTTTAAAGACTGATGGAGTTGTTGATGGTAGGTAGAGAATTTGTGGAGGATCTCAATGTCAGGCATCTGATAAGAATGTTGTCAATGTAAAGAAAACAGTAAGCTACAAGAGGTTCGAATCTTGATTCCAAACATGCTGGAAGGCCCTTTTAATTTAGACTGTATTATGGGTGTCAGTGTCTTAAAGTTTCAGTATTGTGAGATTTCGGCATTCCAGTCTCAGTATTTTGGTCTTCGAGATTCTGAAATTACAGTATTTAAAAGTAGATCCAGATCCTTATATCCTATACTCTTTTCCTTAGTTGTTTTTAGTCCTACCTTCTGTAACAATCCCACCAATGCCTTCATAATCTCCTTCACCCATACTATTTCTCATTATGGTTATCAAATCATTGAATAGCACTAAAAGCAGCTCAACTTTCTCCATACAATGTATTCATGCACTTTCTGTTACTTCCTCCATTTAAGAAAATAAATGAAGTAGATAAAGCCAGAGCCAATTACAGCACTTGAATAAAACAGCAAAAATGGATCTTGGAAAAAAAGGAGTCTAATAATACAAATTTCAGTTAGCCCATACTTCTTCAATCCCCACATATTAATATGTCTGACACTATCCTACTCTTTAAATTACATCATACATGGCTAGCTTTCCTGTTCCTAGCTTTATCTCGTATACTGCTTTCTTTGCAGAAACCCCAGTTTTGTATTCTTGCTTTCATATCATACACAGTCTCCCACCACAACCTTTACAACTTCTATAAACTTACTCTGCAAAATATTCACTATTAGTTTATAATTCAATTTTCCTAAATTAGTAGTCCTCCAATTTTCCATTTTTTATCATTCCATTTCTATAACAATTTTATTATTCTTGTATCCCTTTATCAAACCATTCATTAAACATGTCTTACAAACACTCACTTCATCTTCTTCATCCATCTTCTTGTAAAATCTGCAAGCTAGTCCATCATCACCTGACAATGACCTCTATTTATAGTTTTGCTTAATTTTTCATACTTAGTTTTCACTTACAATTTTTCTTTCAACTCTTCACTTAGTTCTTTCATGTTCCTTCTCTCCTCCTATTCTTCTCTTTCTTTTTATACATATTCTGTAAATAACTTTCTATAACTATGATGCTTTTGTCTTTCTAACTACTTTTCCTTCATCCTTCACTTTCTAGATCATATTTTCAGGTAACCATTTAAAATAGTAACTCATCGAAAATCTGGACTTATATTTTACTACGTCCGACAATGATATCTCTCAGAAAATTCTTCTGTGTCTGAAAAAGAGTAATCTCAGAGTTATTATACATAGGTTCAGGGTGTAGAGGCTTTCACCCCACATTACGGAGTGCAGAAGGACAACCCCCAGCAAAATCAAGTTTAAAGAGGAGTGATGTTCAATATTCATTCTTCTCCTGGATTTTTGATTGTGCACGTGCATGTGTATGTGTCCTGACATTTCATGAGGAAGCCATATTCTAATTATACTTAACTAGTCGCTGATAAAGGTTTACCTCTTCTTTTTTTTCCTTTCACTAGTTATTTTTCTCTTTAATACATCTCTTAAAATACTTTATTCATTTCAGATTTTTTTTTTTCAGTTATCCATTTCCCTTCTTTCTAGTACGCTTTCATATTCCCGGCACTTCTTTTTACATATTTCTATTCTACACAAATGACACACTCTATTCCAAAAGTATACTGATTTATACTTTCCTTTAAAAACAAACCACCATGCTTTTATAAAATTCTCTCAATCTTCTATGCCCCTTAAATAATGTCTTTCTTTCTTCATGTAAAATTTCTAAATTTCAAAACTCCCGTCAATCTTTTCTATCATTTCCTTCTCTAATCATATGGTTCATGGGTTAGTACTAGGCTAACTGCCTTTGTAGACCATTTTAAGCCTAGCCACTTACCCCATGCAAGAATCAAACCCTGCACCTTGTGTTTGTAAGTTAAACACCTTAGCCAGTATGCCGGCCTCTTTTATTCTACAAAATCTGAGCATACAGTAAATGATCTGAGAGCCCAAACATATTATTGTACTTCAACCTCTTAAACAGATGCTATATATAAGCAAACCCATTTCTGTTTTTAAATTCCCTCACTTATACATAAAGATTATTATTTCTCTACCTTATAACACTTGAACGTTTTTTATAACCTCCCTACTGACTTTCACATCCCGACTGCCTTCTTTTTTATCTTCCTCTAGTATCACAACAAAAACCTCCCATAGTTACTATAGCTATACTAATTCTTAAGCATTTTTACTTTTCTGCAAACATCGTATTTCTTTCATTCTTTTACTACTCAGTACTTTCACAAATTACACTTAACCTAATCTTTCTTTCAATAATGTTACAATCCATTACAATGATTGTTCTAATACCTGTTCTTACTAAATGAACAATTATGTCTGCTGATATAAGCGATACTAAAATTCCCGAACAAGTACAGCATCCCATTCTCCCTACAATTTCCCTTCCCACTGTATTTTAATAACTCCTTCTGTTCTTCTGTGGTGATGTCACATAGTATGTAATGAGTAAGCATATTACATCATGTTAACATTTTCTCACATTTGCAATATAATAAATATTCTGTTAATGTTTTTTTATACTTGACATCCAAAGAAAGAAATGAACAATTATTCATTTCATTTTTGTGTCTGCATTTCTTTGTATTATTTTATTTTTGTATCCCTTATTCTGCTTATTTATATTTATTTCCAGCTGTTAACAAGGATACTCTGACTAAGCAAAATCATATTTTCATTGTAGGCCTTGGGAGAAAAGCTTAACAGACTTATAGAAGAGTAAAAAATATGTGCAATAGCAATACTTTATGCATTCACAAAGTAACATATCACAGTCAGTGATAGCAAGCATTCAGTCAGAGCCATGTGTCATAAATACAGAAAATGTACAAATGATCAACATTATCATTTTTTACTTTCAATGAGTCAGTGATAAGAAAAATAAAATAAAAAAGTAAAGTGACATGTTTTCATTGTTATAAAGCAATAGAGTTAAAGTATTCAAGATATATTCTTGGGAGTGAAGAGAGGAGAAGGGTGTAGAGATAATGGAAAGAAGAAACAGAAAAAATAGGATACAGTTAGATAAAAGAAAAGTTGACAGGTAAATAAATTGAAAAGAAAATGCTTCCTATTGATACTGATGTTCCTCCTTCAACATGTTGTTCATCATTTTGCAATTTTCAAATCTGTTTTTAGTTCATTTGTTTTCAAACTCTGAGTATCTTTCTAACTTATTTAATTTGCAGAATCTTCCCCAGAACTTCCACCCTCATTTCATTTTCCTCAAGACAAGTTGTGCTTTTAAACCTAATTCCTGCCATATATGTTCTTCTTGAATTTTTTCTGACTTTTCATTGTGTTCCTCTGCCACTTGTTCAGTCTCACAAACTACAAATGGTCTTTTTGTTTACAACAATTTCTTGCTACATGCCCTACCTTCCCACAATGTTTACATATTTTCTTTGTGCATGTATTTGTTAAATCTGTAATGTACTTCCCCCACAGTAGTAACATATTTTTGAGTGACAACTGTAATCTCACAGTATCCCTCATCCCTGTCCACACCTATTTTTACTCACTTTTTGTAACACAATGAACCATTCTGCATGCATTTTCAAAATAACATTTAATGTCTTTTCCAGACAGAATGTCTGCTTAAAATGCTAGAGTAAGTATTTTAAAGACATTCACTGTCGCTGTAAAGGCATAATCATTCAACGAAAGCAAACATCTTTTCATTTCAAGTTGTGCTATAAAGTTCTAAAGCAACTCAAAAGTTACTTCACAAAAGCACTTACTCCCCAGGTGCATAAAGAGCAAATGACTACAGCAGGAAAACCTAATGGCTGAATTAATTTGTCCCAAAGGTAATACCTATGTACAGCACAGCTTTTCTTAACGGACATTCTTATCAGTCTGTTCCTCTCAGCAATTTTCTTCTCTAAGTACTGCTCAGCTGCCGTTGACACTGTCACATGGCTTTGTCTCACTTCCTGAATGCCTTCGTCCACCTCCACTACCTCTCATTGCATCTTTGTTTGCTTTCACCATTACATACTTCCAACTTGCCCCTTCCTGCCATACACAAATATCCCTGCAGTATACCATTACCTTCATCTGCCATACATTTGTCAACAACATTAGACTACAAGACAGACATTTATTTACTAGGTTCCCCTCCATGAATCATTTTTAATACAGTAGTATCAAGCCACCATCCAGCATATCTGTAACCAGAAATTATGAAATATGTCCACTGTTTTCCATCTCTCAGTGCACATCATTTCTTTACAGAGATTCACCTCTGCCTCTGGCTCAGTCAGTCTCTCTCCTACATTCTTTTGCAAAAAGACTTTACAGCTTCCCCTTGCAAAGAGTAGGGAAATTTCCCCTAGTCAGCAGGAATGCCACGCTGGGGTTCCACTGAAAAAAGGCTATTGGTCTAGTGGGACTAGCCTGGTTAAGAAGTACAAACAAGTAAGCAAGCAAACACACAAAGTGCAAACCCTTAACTGATATTGTAGTAACTGCATAAGGCAAGAGATCGACAGTTGTGTTTTGCTCTAATTCTTGATCTGAGAGGTACGTTTGATACAGTGCATCATAACATTTCTATTTGTTTACCTCTTACCTCTCAGGTTATTGTCTTACAGTGGTGTCAGATTTAAAGTCCTCTATATACTATATACTGGAATGTGATATTCTACATGGTTCCATATCAGTGCTGCTGTTGTACACCATTTATTTGCAGCCCATCACTGAAGGCTTCCTATCAGTCTTATATGGATAGTATCCATCTAAATGTACTTCATTCATGAGTCTGGTCCTGATGTCTCGACACTGGAACATTACCTTCCATGACTGAAGTAGTAGTAGTGGTGCATTCCAATGTATATCCACCTCATCTGCTTCTCTTTTCCCATCTTACTATTTAGGAAGAGATTGAAATTTGTGTCCCAAGCCTGTGATCTTGGCACTGTTCCTGATGACAGGTTAAGATTAAAGGCCAAGTGTCAGCTGTTGTCAAAACATGTCATTTTTTTCACCTAATAAATATTAGTCAGGTCTGGAACTTGATTCCCTCGCTAGACTCATGTACACCGATTTATGCCTGGGTGTCTTCTTGCCTAGACTACTGCCATGCTCTTTACCTAGGACTGTCAGATGGTGACATGGTGTAATTGCACAACGTATGAAAATCTGTGGCAAGGTTGTCGACAGGTAGTTCCTACTTCTATCATACCATTCCTCTTTTGTAGGATTTGTACTGGTTATCACTTGCAGCCAGTTCAAACTTGTTAGTGACACAATGACCCTGCATGATCTAAGGCATGCCTATTTAAGTGAGCTTTGGGCTCCTTGTGACATGGCAAGGCTCCTTAGGTCATCAGGGGAGGAGCTGCTAGTTGCTCCAAGAACACACAAAGAGTGCTCTGGGGGTTTACCTTTTGCTTATTGTGCACCAGTCCTCTATTTATCTAATCCCATCACCTCCACGATTGTACTCCATTCAGCAAGCCAGCATCACTGTTGTCCTGGCTGGTTTTAATGCTGTTATCTATGGGACAACAAAGGCAGACTACACAATGGTGGTTGCACATGTCAGCACAGAGATTTTCCTCCTCTGCAGGTAAGCTACAACAGTACCTTGGCTATGAAATAAGGGAAGCCTACTGGATGGGTCTACTATAACATATGTGCTGTAAGTCCATACTGTTTGGGGATCTGCTCCAGCTGCCACCTTCTAGCTAACTAGATAAGCCACAACATATGAACATTTGAATATAATAATCCCTCACCATTTCCCTACTAATATGTAACTAAAAACCATCCCATTAAAAAAGTGCCCCAAGTATCCACAAAAATATTATATATAAATATACGTTTCCTTGCAGAAAAGAGGCCTCCAGTACTCCATTCAATAATATCACAATCCGTCTATAAAAGGGTATATTAATATAATATTTTCTATTATAGATGTTTCTTCCTTTGCCTCCC
Organism: Protopterus annectens; assembly: GCF_019279795.1. NCBI lineage: Eukaryota > Metazoa > Chordata > Ceratodontiformes > Protopteridae > Protopterus > Protopterus annectens. Next base: position 1,823 of record NW_025052832.1, on the reverse strand, counting down.
AGTATCATAATGCACTCATTGTTATTCCCATATATCTTTCAAGTTTAATCACTAACACTGTTTCTCTTCAAGATGTGCTTTTCTCTATAGGAACTGTGCTTCCCAGGTGAATTAATCTGCATGATTTTGCATTACACTAAGGTACTACCATTTTGACTTCTCCTCTAACTCTGTTAGGTCATCTTCACCATTTATTTCATTTCCATGCTGTGCATCAGCTCCATTTATATTACTTGCAAAATGACACATTTTCTTCTAGAAGATCTGTAATGTCAATTATGAAGACCTTAAAAGGGTCAGATTCAGCTATAGACTCCGTGGTATACATTAGCATCCAGCTTTCTTCAGAGTGAATTCATTTATGTTTACCTTCTCTGTCCAATATTCCTTTCAGCATTATATGGATGCCTCCACCAAAGCTACTACAGGGTTGTTACTCTATTCAGTATCAGCAACAAAATTTCATTGGTTCATAGATTGAACGATGGCTACTAGGCTATCAGCTCAAGAGACATTTTAAGCCTAGCCAAGCTTATTTCCAATTTACCAAGATTTGTACTGACATGTGTTACTATCCCAATGAATTTTAGAGTTACAGTATAGGCTTGTGCACATCAAGCAGTCATTGGCTGCCCCTGTCTGCTAGGGATATAGGTGCCTGCCAGAGGTAACTTTATGATTTCCCATCCATTTGTCCAAGTTGCATTTGCATAGGGTTTCGGATGAATGTTTCTTCACGTGGATAGGAAGCCTGTTCCAGAGAAGGGTAACCTTTCAGATACATACCCGGCCCTCCAACAGGTCCTGTTTAGGTTCCAGACAAGGTGTACACCCTTAGAATGGGTATTTGTGATGCAGTCACTTTAAGATATGTGCAACAAAGCCATGAGTGTGTGATGAGACGATGCCTTATAGACTAGGCACAGATCACTGCTCAGCAGTCAGTAGGAAACGTAGTAGTACAGGGATGGTGCTTTGAGACAGTCCTCATTGGACTTGTTGTTTAGTCCCTTTATTCTTTTTATAAGGAATCTCTGTGGTCTCTAAACCTGTTAGTGCCTGCTCAGGTACATGTCAAGGGTGCATTGCATTCAGTGACTAGACTGAACAGAGCAAAGTCCAGTCAAAAACTGACCTCCTTGCACCTGGATGCCATGCCTTTTATATATATAAATTGTGCAGCATAGAATGATTGTCTTACCACAGTAGATATGTGATGGTCAAAGGTCAGTTTACTGTTAACATGCATTCCCATATTCCTGACAACTGGCTCTACTTTTAGGGGTGTATTATCAATGTGGTCATTTCCAGGGGTGGCCATCTTTCCAAAGGGTACTAGTATGCTGACAGATCTGCTAAGAAGAGCAGTTAGAATGATGACCAGCAAATCCAGCATTCTTTAAAAAATCCATAGTAAAGATTAAGTGGAACCACGGCCATGCCCACATTTAGATTTAAAAAGACTATCAGAACATTGATTCTATGAATGAATAGCAATCAGTACTTTATATTACCATCTCAATTACTTCTGTGGAGTGGATCTGGGAGTCTGTATTCTTTTGTGAACAGAAGAATTTAATGCCACCCCATGCATTTTCACTTTCTTTCCCTCTCCATTCCCATTCCACTTCCTAAAGACGTGTCATCACTCCCTTTGTCCTTCTTTGTTACCTTATACACCGATACAATATTTATCTTGCTCGTAACCAAACTGGCTATCCTTTTCTCAGCTGTGGTTCTTGCTCTTCTGATTGCCTTCCTTGGGAGCATGTCATGCCCGCGAACATAATTTCGATGACCAGAAGAACAGCAAGCATAGTTTT
>NW_025052831.1:0-9949 GCF_019279795.1 Protopterus annectens | reverse complement strand
CTTCCCTTTAAGTTTGTTACCTGGAAACTACCCTTGTCATTGACTTGTTGCTTCAGAGGATATGTAAGCACGAGACACTGACATCCAAAAAGAGCATTACCTAATTTCCTAAAATATCAGGCAAGAGTTGTCTGTAAATCAAGTTGTCAAGTTGCCTATTTTTTTTTTTACACCCTCCCTCAGAATAAGAGGATGAATCCTGCACCTCTTGAATGCTCACACATCCAGAAATAGTGTCTCCTTTGACAGGCAGTATAAAATGTGCTGCCCTTTTAAGAAGAGTGCGAGTTTGTCCCTCTCACGCTCAGGTTATTGTTGAACTAACTAGCTCTCCATCTTGATTCAGAAGTATGTGAAATGGTTACATTCCTAGTTTTTTCTTAAACTGTTTTTAAATATTTTGCTTGACCTCTGCTCTCGATCTCCCAACTGCCTCTTTCTCTTCTGTCCATGTTTTCCATTGCTTAAAAGCAGTGACAGCTTCGTAGTTGTGGATGTCCTTCAAGAATGCAGCTACCGGTCTGACATATGGGTTGTTCTGCCTCAGGCAGCCCTTGATCGGCAGTTCAAAGTCTGGGTCCGGCATCGGCCTGGTCTCGCCTCCTCCCCGATGTCAGGCCCGGCTGGGGTATAAAACCATCCTTGACGCCATCTTCTTAAGTCTTCTCTTGCCGCCGGTGCCCGAAGCAAGAAGCAGTTCGCAAGTGCCGGTTAAGCTCAGCTTCTGTGTTTCAAAGTTACCGAAGTCATCAAAAGCTTGGTACTTCTTTCTTTTTGGGGAACATTTTTCTTGCCTCAGCCGATGTCAGAAAAAATTGAAAAGGTTAATAATTGTTTGTCTTGGTGGTAAACAAATACACTCATAAGGACTTCCATTCCCCACTGCCTTCCCTACCTGGGCCCAGACCACGACGTGCCTCGGCCTGTGCTGCCTGTGCTTGCTTTAATAAGCACACACTCAGGCGCCGGGCAGAATTTATGGAGAAGACTTTTTGGCTTAAAATTTCACTTGTATCAGTGCCATCGGAACAACCGACAGCACATATTTCCAAAAAACATAAGGACCGGGACCGACATCCTCACACAGTAATCCACCGATACCACGCCCTAAGCCTCACCATGGCGAAAGGTGCATCAGTCTCTTCGGAGGCGGTAATTCAACCGCCTCCAGGCGGCGACGACACCGCTTTCTTTACCGTTGGCATTTTGGTCCCGGAGGTTTCGTGCCGGTGCGGTTGATTTTCCTCCCAAAACCGAAGCTCTAGATTTACCTGACACCATACCAGTGGATAAAGTTACTCCTGCATGTGGGGCCGCTGGGCCTTCGGTCTCCCATGCGTCCATCAAGGCCTACACACGTGCTAAGGCTGCCAGCCAGGCTAAACAAGCCAATCCTCCTAAATCTTTTTCCCAGGGCCCCTCTTCTGATAAACAGATCATGACTCTCAGCTGCAGATCTAATCTCTCTAATCTCAGAGGTTCCTCAATCGTCGCATCCAGACAGAGGTTCTCAGCCATGGCTGGCAGATAAAAAGGCCTAGGAACTGAGAGCAGACAGATACCCCTCTCTTCAGATGTAGAAGCCTCCCTAGGGAGTTCTAGAGCACTCAGGTACCAGGAAGAATCCTTCCAGGCTCATTTAGGACTCTGATGCTGAGGAATCAATTCCTTCTGCCTCTCCTCCAGAGGATATTTCTTTTGGAGAAGTTCTCCACCCAATGAGAGAACATTTTCAGTGGCAGGGTCAGGAATTCTCTGACTCCAGGAAAAGGCTACGTGCAGCCTTCCTTAAGTTACCTAGCACAGACCTTTAGCTATTCCTCTCCAGTGTTGGATGTCTTGGATGATGTATCTCAGAATTAACCAGTGCTTCCCCTGATTCTCTCCTCCTGCTCCTGTCAAGCCAGACAGATATTACAGGGGTTCCTGAAGCGCATAAGCATCTCTTTAAGGCCCACTCTGTGGATCTAGAAACATATTTCTCAGGGGCCCAAAGGAGTGGCTACTTCCTCGGCCCAAAACCCTTTGCCCACAGACCTTGGGAATCTAGGTCCCTGGAGATGGGGCAGAAAAGTTTATACCTCTTCCACCCCTTGCCATGTGAGGTCACTTTAACTGTCTTTTTTTCATATGTTTCAGTACCAGGATTACTTAATGGATGATTTGCAGAAAAAGTTAGCAATCTCCTGAGCCTATAGATAGAAAGGCATTGCAGGATTTGGTTCATAACACTCAGCAGGTTAGCAATCATTGTCTTCAGTGTGGTTATGATGCATTGGAAGCTTCATGTAGGGCAGCTATGACAAGGGGGCCGGTTATCTCGTAGAACATGCTGGTTGAAAGAACAATGACCACTGCCAGACCATGTTAAAGTAAAAGCTCCTAGATGGTCCTCTGGGCGGAAAAACAGGAAGCTTGGTGCTAATGCTGGGATGTATTGAAGTCTGTTGAGGAAAGGCTAAATCAGTACAGACAGTCAAGGTTTCCTCCAGGTTCAGCCACCCAGATTCAGTGCAGGAATTGGCCTTCAAGGTGGTCCTTTCTAGACACTGACCAAGTTTTCAAGGGCAAAAACAGAGGCGTGCTCGAGGTAGAGGAGGCAATACCGAGACTCCTACAGGGCCGCCAATGGCAACCACCAAAGTCAGAGAAGTGGGCGAGGGAGTTCACCTGCACCACAGGGACAATCACAATGATTTGACTTTCACGCGCCTACCGACCAAGGCTCAAGAGAAGCAACAACTCTAGGTGGAAAATTATCCTTATTCTCAAGTAACCTGGCACATTTTAACCAAGGACCGAAATGTCGATTCTCATAGTAGACAAAGGTTACAGGTTCCAGCTTCCATACCTTACCAATCTAGAGACAAGGCACATGCCAAACCTGCCACAAAATTGCAAGGGCAGAGGCACTCCTTCTACAAGTTTCAAAGCTGCTTTACAAATAAAGAAAGCAATAGAAAAGGTTCCTCCTCAGGAACAAAGATAGCCAGGAATTCTATTCAAGACTGTTCCTTGTTCCAAGAAAGAAAGAAGAAGAAAAGCAATGAGCCTATACTGGACTTGTCCGCTCTAAACACTTTTCTCATTGTGCCAAAATTCAAATGCTGACGTTACATAGCTTAACTCTCCTTCCATGCTGGGCAGGGGTCTTGGCTGGTTACTCTGGACCTCAAGGAGGCATACACTGCATGTCCCAATCAGACACAGTTGCAGAAGATACACTCAGATTTCTTGCAGGGTCAGGCATTATCAATTCTCAGCATTGCCATTTGACTTATCTACTCGGCGCCCAGAGTATTCCACTTGCTGAAATGCCTTGCATCAGTAGTTGCACATTTACTGCAGGCTCTAGGAGTTCAAATATACTTACCTGGACGTGACTGCCTTATACAAGCAGACAGCAAACACAATTCCTTGATAAGAAACTTGGACTATGTCATTCAATCATGCAGTTAGCTTTGGGATACAGAACAACATTCAAAAATCAAGACTAATACATCCCAACAGATTATTTTTCTAGGAGCCAAACTGGACACACAATCACAAATGGCTTTTACTCTGGAGGAGAAACAAGCAAACATTTACCAGATTACTGTCAAAGAAGCCTAGCAAAGCTCACCCAGCTGACCCCGTGCAAGGAAGATCCTGCAGGCCCACTGGGGTTCATGGCATCTTGCATTCTTCTGAATCCCTCTGGCAAGACTACACATGAGAAAGCTACAATGATGGTACCTCTAAAAAGCTTATGGTCCTTCCAACACGCCACAATCTAGAAGGCGTGACACCACTCTTATCCATGCCTGCAAGTGGAATTTCGTGAGTAGGCTCAAACAGAATCATTTTAAGCAAAGGCACGTCTTTCAAGCAAACCTCAAAAGCAAGTCAAACCATTACAAACAGACGCTCCAGATCATGTGATGGGGCGCAAATGGAGGGCAGATGCATTCAAGGGCAATGGACTCCCAGGGAAATGCATCTGCACATACAAATCAAAAAAGGATGTTGGTGGTGATGCATGCAAATGAGTTCTCTGAAAATCCGCTTCAAACAAGGTCATCTGCTAATATGGACAGACACAACACCACTGTCATGCAGATAGTATATAAGAGCAAGCAGGGTGGGCACTAATTCAGATCCCTCTGCAGGACTAACAAATTGACTCTTTGGAAAAGTCCTGAAACTGAGACATCCACTTGCAATCCCAGTTTGTTTCCAGGGCGGACAATGTTCTACATGGACAGGCTGAGCAGAAATTTCTTGGATCCGCATCAGGTCGGATGCTGCATCGCATAATATCTTTCCTCACCAACAACAAGAATTGCATGGGGAAGACCGGGCATAGATCCTCTTTGCTTCTCCTCAATCATCACCTGGAAGTTCTGCTCAAGGATCTACCATCCTCTAGCTGGAGGAAGCGGATGCTCTCTCCTTCAGCTGGAATTCCCTAACAGATTTATGCATTCCCTCCTCTACAAACATTACTGACCATAAGAGTGTTACTGAAGATCAAAGCAGAACAACCAAAGGAATTTTATTAGCTCCAGACTGGCTACAGCAGCACTGGTATCCATTGCTACTGAAACATAACTCACACCAAACCGGTGGCCTTGCCTCAATGGCCTCTGCTTCTAACTCAGCACAATTACAGGACTGTTCATCAAAACCTGCAAACATTGCAGCTGGCAGCTTGAGAGGTTCCATGACTTTTGAACGCATCTCTCTCTCAGAAAAGTTCAAGAAATCTTGTTGGAAGCACGCAGACCTTCCACCAGAAAAACCCTATTCCAGCCAAGATGGAAGAGATTCATCTCATCTGAATGCCAATAAGGGTCAGGATGCATCAGTAATATGAGCAGTGCCACAGATATTAGGGAATACTGCAGAAATGCTTCCATAGTGGCCTTTCATATTCTTCCATAAAAATTCACGCTTCAGCATTCTCAGCAAGAGAAAATACAACCATGACCCACCTGTGTTTTATCCACTTTACTAAGACACAGATGTTCTTCATCTCACATTGCTGCAGTCATAACCTGTGGGTAGTCCGCTGTCCTCGGTCGGCCCAATACCACCAGAAGTGTTAGGCTGAGGCCTGGGTCATGGTCAGCTCAGATCTGACGCCAGTGATGCGCCGTGGTACTAAAAAGCGCATGACCCGGCGACGCCATATCCTCAGTCTTTCTTGCCGCATGGTCCGAAGCAGAAGCAGCGTTGCAAGTGCCGTCAAGGCCCTGAAATTTACAGTAGTCTGAGTTTCAGACCTACCGAAGACTGTTAGGTGGGCTAAGTACCCGTTGAGAATATTTGTTATCACTACTGCCCTCAGTTAAATCCGGATGTCAGAAAAAGTAAATAATTACTTTATATTTCTTGTGGGAAACCGATACCTCATAGGGATTAACACTCTCGTATTCCTTGCTTGGGGCCCTGAGCCACGGCGGCCAGTAGTCGGGTGTCGCTTTTGTGCTAGATTGTAATAAGCACTATTAAACGCAGAGTTAGATGTGAAGTAGACTTGTCTTCGTAAGCGGGTATATCACAATATGCCGATCCGGATCCTCCGGGACGCTTCCGCTTTCTACCACGCTAAGAAGTTGAGAGAAAAGTCGTTACCGCAAAGTTCAAGCAGGATGAGTCGTCCGTTACGGACGCCGGTTCTTGGAAACTACGGTGGAATCTGTGGATCCAGTCGAAGTTCTCAGCGCTGAATCTCAGGGGAGCCTTTAATCTTGCAGGATCGCAGCCTCTCTCAGGGAATCGGTCGAAAAGACAGCTGAGGGGGCCTCTCAAGTCTCTGTGTCCCTTCTTTGCATAAGGTGGTTAGGCCTTCTTCTGTCTCTCGTATGCTTGCTTCCAAAGGTCAGGCCTGGTTTGTCTTCCACTGAGGTGTCAGCCCTAGTTCTGCTGCAGGTGCTGTACCTAAAAGCATAAGTGCTGAAAATGGCAGAAGGATTTGATTATTTTGAACCAGGGGGGAGTTCTATGCCCCTCGGATAATTAAGAGGCCACAGGGTGGAGCCCAGAGGGGAAGGATTGAGCATTCCTCTACTACTCTGAGTCTTCGCTGAGGACATTCAGGATTTTCCTCCTTATTCTGATTCAGATGCAGAGGATTCATGTCCTTCTGGCTTCCCTCCAGAGGATTTTTCTTTTCTGAAACACCACATTCCATGAGGGATACTTTTTTAGAGTGGGAAGGTCAGGATTTCTCAGATTCCTCCGAAAAGTGAGGCTTAGAAAATTTTGTTTTTACCACAGCACCAGGCCCTATGGCTATTCCCTGTTTTCCTTGGATGTTGTCAGTGATAATGTTTTCCTGCAGCTTCCCTTAATCCTGAGTTCTTTACCTCCTGCCCCTGTCAAGCCAGGCAGGTATTACAACAGAGTGCCAGAGGCTCCGCGTGGCAAATATTTGTGCTAAGAGCCCAAGAGCTGACCACGGAAGCACTATTAGCCAGGGATCTAAGGGTTGTCAGAACTCTGTTGTAAAGAATCCAGTCCCTCTGGATAAAGATTCTAGAGCTTTTGACATGGGTGTAGGGTAAATCCAGGTAGCCTTACCTCTTCCACTCCTAGCAATGAGGGCTTTGATTTTAGTTTACATATGCTGAAGCACCAACTTTTCTCTTAAGTCAGTTAAAATCAAAGGTAGATGCTTTGTGGGTAGAGGGGTATAGAGTGTAAGGAATTGCAAGATTTAGTTCAATGCACCTCTCTGATCAGGTGGGTAAGCTGTTCTTTTGCAGTGTGGTTTCTTGATGCTCTTCCGGAGAAGCTTCTTCCAGGGTGGCTGCCACTGGTTCAGTTATTCGTGGAGGCACGCCTGGCTTAAGGATCAGAAATTTGTCAGGTAGTCCGTTAAAGCTCTCAATTTTGGATGCTCTCTTCAATCTGAAGTTCTGTTTGGTTCTCCTGTGGAGTCGGTTTGAAGAAAAATGGAGAGACAAAGCGAAGTCCATGCAGACCAGTTAAAGGAATTTTTACAGGTGCAGCCTTAAGTTTAGGCTTGAAAATTGGCCTGCTAAGGGATGGGCTTACCCCTTGCTTCTGATTTTACAGTCTAGGGGCAGATCTAGGCGTGGTAGAGGCAGGCAGAGCTCATGCTCCAGGGTTCTTTCAGACCTAGGACGTGGAGTTCCCCACCACCCAATCTTTCAGGGGTGAGGGCAGGGGTCAGCCTTTTCGTAAAACAGACAGTACCCTAATGACCTCAGATATCTCAGCTGCCAGATCCCTCCTGTCTGGCAGCTCCTCTGGGAGGAAAGTTGGCACTTTTCAGGCAAACTGGCTTTTAGTCACTCCAGGACCGCAATGGGTGTTGGACATTAGATCGAGGGCTACAAGTTTTACTTCTTTCACACCTTGCCTCCTTTCAAAGGCATGACAGACGTTCCTCCTCAGCAAAAGTTGAGGCTCAAGGGCGACGATTTCTTTGCGCACTTAAAATGGGGCTATCCAGGGGTCCCTACTGTCAGAAGTAGGCTTAGATTTTATTCTCGCCTCTTGTTTCTTGTACCAAAGAAAGGAAACACTTGGAGGCCAATTCTGATTGTGTTCTATTCTCAACACTTTATATACTCTAGGACACACCAAAATCCAAGATGTTAACTTTACAGCTGGCTTCTGCCTCTGCTAGCAAAGATCACTGGATGGTAACTCTGGATCTCAGAGAAACGATCTTTGCACGTTCTATCAGGGCTCCAGCTGCAGGAGGTTCCCGCGTTTCAGGCTGGTACTTTTCATTATCAGTTCTCTGCATTGCCCTTTGGCTTAATCTACCGCGCCCAGGGTGTTCTGCAAGGGTCCTGCAACTCCAGTGATAAGCTTTCTTTAAGATTATGGGAATACAACATTTATCCTTATCTGGACGATTGCCTGATTCTTGCCTCAAGACAAAGTCAAGTTACTTCACCATCTACAGTATGTTAGCGTGGCAGTGTTAAGGTGCCTAGGGTATTCCCAATACAATGAATCGAGAGAGTCTAGTACCCTCTCAGGACATGTGCTTTCTGGGTGTGAGACTGGTCTGGCCCAGCCTTGTACTCTCAGATATGCTTTTGACCCCGGTCAAACAAAGAAATCTTTCCCTTTACTTCCAGCAATTATCTCTACGGTCCAGGCTGACTGCAAGGACAGATCCCAGCAGCTGGGAGGCCAGCAGGGTTCTATGGCATCTTGTATTCTGGTGCTTTCATCGCCAAACTGCACGCTGAGGAAGCTTACAATGGTATCTCAAAAGGCGTATGGACTCAAATACTGCCACGATTTGGACACTGTCATTCAGATAATACCTTGCATCCGTAAAGGGAATTTTTGTGGTGGGCTCACAGGAATGTCACCTAAACAAGGACTCTCTGTGACCCACCAGGAAGCCAGGCGCAGTCAGATCTTAATGACAGACGCCTCAGACATGGCTTGGGGAGCACTACTTCAATGAGGAAATATAAGTTTGAAGACACTGCGGGCCTCCCAAGACTACAAATATTTGCATATCAACATGGAGATGTTACAGTCCAATTTGCACTGATGGCTTTCAAGGATCTACACCTTCCAACAGGACAGGTGTTTGAGTTCAAAGCAGAGCAACACAACAGTCAAGTGTGGTACATCAACAACAAATGAGGGGAAAAACCTATTCAGACCCTCTTTGCAGACAAGCTTATATGATTTTGTGGAAGAGACTGCTCACTCAGTTTGCACCTCACTCTTCAGGCAATGTTTCTGCCAGAGCACAGAACTCCTTAGCAGATGTTTTGAGCAGACAGATGGTGGATCCCTCACGAGGGAAATTGGATCCTCATGTATTTCTAAATAGTTGGTGGCTTGACAGGGGACTCCAGACATAGATCTGTTCGCTTTCTCCACTGAAATTTCCAACTGCCAAAGTTTTGCACAAAAGTTGTTTCACCCAAAAGCTTGGAAAGTGCAGTGCTCCTATCAACTCAGATTGGAACAATCCTTCACTGTCTATGCCTTTCCTCCCCTGCCTCTCCTTCCCAAGGCAGCCTCTTGAAGGTCCAGACAGGACTGCGACCTTGCATGGGCGATTCTAATAGCTCCAGATTGGCTTCACGTCAGGACTGCACCCTCTGCTGAGCGAGAGTTTAGCACGGAGCCTCGAGGACCTTGCAGCCTTTGCCATCAATTCCACACCTTTTTGTCCCAGGCAAGCAATCATTTTCTCCGCCGCAATGTCAGGATTCAGTCCACTGCATCTGACAGCCTGGCTTATTCTGTTTTAGACCCTGGAGGAATCGCATGGCTTCCTCAACAAGTTTTGAATGTCATTTTTGGGAGGCCCAGACGGCCTATAATTACAAGGAAAGTTTATGCTTTTGATAAATGGAGGAGATTTTTTCTTTGGAGCAAAACAAAGAGCTTTGAGAGTTTCAGTGCCTAATTTGGAGTGCTTCACTTCAGTAATCTTACAGAATTATAGACAAGGGTTTGTCTTTCTCCTCTGTAAAAGTTCATGCATTACAGCCATTTCTGCTCACTATGACTGTGACCCACCTTTGCCCTCTCACCCTTTGTTTAAGCCCAATTTCTTAGAGGGGCAAAAGGAATAAGACCCCACCGAGAAGCTCCTACTCCTTCCTGGGATCTCAATTTTTGTGTTGGAAAAGCTCACTTTACCTCCTTTTGAACCTGCAGCTACTTGGAGTTGGGCAAGTTTTGTCTTGGAAGACTGCTTTTTGTTGGCTATTACATCTGCTAGAAGGAGTATCTGAATTACAGGCTCTAATGGCAGTTGAAACCCTTCCTGAAGTATTTCATTAAGGATAGGGTCTCCCCACAGTACTAACCCTACCTTTATGCCTAAAGTTGTTTCTAAGTACGTGGCCTTAAACCAATCTATATTCATTTGCCTACATTTTATGCTGATCCCCAAAATAAAAGGGAGAAAAATTTTGCACTCTTTGGATATTCACAGGCAGTTACGTTA